>NC_041385.1:146409995-146417577 GCF_002162155.2 Triticum dicoccoides
CTGAGCGACACCACATAAAGGTCTTTAAAAGAAATGCCGCAGTCGGGCGTCTGAGCGACACCACATAAAGGGCTTTAAAAGAAATGCCACAGTCGGGCGTCTGAGCGACACCACATAAAGGGCTTTAAAGGAAATGCTGCAGTCGGGCGTCTGAGCGACACCACATAAAGGGCTTTAAAAGAAATGCCACAGTCGGGCGTCTGAGCGACACCACATAAAGGGCTTTAAAAGAAATAATCATAGTGAATATCCCGGAGGTAGAACCATCCCAGAGATACTCGATAATAACAATAATATCACGGGTTAGTCAACAATAATAATAATCATAGTTATCACAAGTCACGAGTAGTAATTCCATTTCTGGTTAACCGTTTCACCTCCGAAGACCGACACTAAGACCGATACCTGACCCATCCCAGACTGTAATCCTTAACCATGGACACGGCTATTCGAATAGGTTTAATCTCTGCAGAGGGTGTACTCTTTACCCACGAGTAACGGATTTCTTTAGTCCATCGGGACTAATTCCGTCTACGGTCTTTTTGTTGAAAACCACCTAACTTGCACACACCAGCTTATCTCACACGTGTCTGGAATCACCCACGACACCTGTTAAGCAAACTCTAAATGGGGAGGCTACAACCTCGCGTAGCATGGGATCAAATTTATATCGCGCGCTCTAAGGGGTGGCCTCCCCTCTCGGTCCCAACCGGAAACACCCATGCCCCCGGACCAGGTGGCCTGCCTACCAGCTACAACCAGTATCTTCCACCATGGCCTCTCTATACGGTGTGTGCTAGAAATAGGTTGACAACTTACTGAACCGTACTCTACTTGCTGTAGAGACGAGTGGTAGTACGAAACAAGTATGGGGGTTACTGGAACAAGACTCGATCTACGGTCGACTCAGGAGGTTTAAGTATTCCCTGCATGATTAGTATAACGAATATATATTTCAACCAACAGAGTCACCGCTCATATCACCTTACCATGCCATACCAGACATAACTGTCCCGACGGAGACCGGCGACAAACTCATGCCTACCCAAGGCTGAGGTTTTCCCGGGTTCCTGCCGGTATGCATGCAAGGCACATGAGGGTGATTATCATCACAAGTGTGTTCATTTCCAACAGCCTGGAAATCACTAATATGCACTCATGCATATGATCATACCACATGAAATAACGAGTCCTTCGAAATGCGGTGGTGTTATAAATGTATCCACGATCACACCAAAAATATTATGCCGAGATTCAGAATGCTTGCCTTCAATGTGGTGGAGGGGTGAGGTGCTGTCCAAAACTTTTGAAAGTTTCTTCTCTCTCCCCAAAATCCTATTTAAAAAATATATTTGAATTAACACACATTTCAAAAATAGTACAAAAAAGTTGTCTGAATTTTTTTCAAATAAATCTTAAAATAAACTAGACCAAATTTGAGGAAGGTAGGAAAAAGAATCAACTCATCTGGAGTTATATTTAAAAAGTTATAGCCAGTCAAAGATTTGGTCAAATCTGTTTTAAAAATAAAACAGAAAAGAAAACGTTTCAGATAGAAATACACTTTCGGAGCGGGGAAAACGTACTAGGTGGATTACGTCTTCACTTAAACACGCGTGGCGGCGGAGTGGGTCACTGACAGTGGGTCCACGGGGCCCACTAGTCAGGTTTGACTAGTCTCTCTCCCTCTCCTACCTCTATCCCGAGCGGAGGCGGAGCTCCGGCGATCGTCGCCGGCGACTGGCGGCTCCTCGCGGGGCCCCAAGGGCGGGGATGGATGCGCCACTCCAGTGCGGGCATCCCGGTGGTTGCCAGGCCGGTGGGGACAGAGGGAGCTGCCGGCGGCGAGCTTCGCGGCGGAGGAGGCCTCGGTGGCGAAGTGGTTTTGTGGCGGCGATGGCTCCCGATCAAAATCAAGTAGGGGGTTGAGTTCCTGGAAGGAAAGAGGGGTTCTTGGTGAAGAGAATGGAGAGGGGGAAGCCCTGGTGGCGCCGGAGCGAACGAGACAGTGGCGGCGGCAGGAGTTGCGGGAGATGAAGAAGGCGGCGTTTCCCTGGCGATTGCGGGCTATGGGGGTTCCACGGGGGTAGCCTGAGGTTGCGTGCATGCTCAGAGGGGCTCGGGGTCCCTTTTTATAGCGTGGCAAGGCGGTTCCGCGGCGGCCGTGGATAAGCTCTCCGGCGAACCGCCTCTCTGTAGCTAGGGCGACGTGGCGACGACGAGGGCTAGCAGACACGCTTGCGGATGAGCTTGCACTGCTCCAGGGGCCAGGTGGCGAGTGGGCGAGGCTTGGGCGGCGCTGCCCGTGGCAGGAGCCACTGCGGACGCCGGAGTGCCGCCAAGAACGCCCTGGCGGCGGCGCTGTAGCGTGCCAGGGTGGTTTGGCGCGATGCTGTGAGGCGGGGAGTGCGTGGCGAGGTGCTGCCGTGTGGGCCAAAGCCAGGGGGCCAGCGTGTCGGCTCGGGCGCGACATCGTGCAATACGCGCGCTCTGGGCGCGTCCAGTGCACGCACTGAGTGTGCTCAACGAAATGCCCGAGCATGCTAGGAGTCGCGGTTGAGGCTGGGGGTTAACAGGTCTAGGTTTGGGCTTGCAAGGAGATCAGTGGACAAGCTGGTTTGGTCAGGGGATTAGGTTCATAGTGCAATGCCAAAACTCATGTCAAAACAGATCATGCCCGTAGGGTGTTTGACAAAATGCCAAGGGCACTTAGGCAAGTCTTGGAGTGGTCAAAAACTGCAGATGGAAGTCTCTTCAGATGTACAAGAGGGTGGTGGGGTTAGTTGGCCAAAAGCAGAAACTTGCTAGTGTAAGTTTAACAAAACTTCAATTCTGGACAGAAAGCAAATGGCATTGTTGCAAGCACTTAGAATCATCCAATGGGTCCACTCTCCTGGACTTAAGGGTTTGGCAAGGGGGACTACCAGTAGAAAAAGTAATCATGGATATAGGAGCAACTAAAATGGTGGTTGCTGTACAAATCCTCAAATTGGACCAGAATGGAAAAGAGGTTGATTCACTCAAAATTTTCAAAGAACAACACTAGATTTTTGCACAAAGTGGAATAATATGCTCCTACTGACCTTCCCTAATTTTGGTAGAAATTTTAAAGAAATATTTAAATGGGTTGCAGTGCAAAATGCACTCTGGACCAGAGAAGAAAAATTGAGTGTAGGGCTCAAAATATTTAATGAATGAAATATATTTTTGCATAAAAGTGATTTAAAAACATCACATGACATCTCCAAAATTTTGTGGGAATTTTAAGTGAATCTATCAAATGGTTGTAGTTCAAATATGGCCATTTAACCTTGAAAATCCATTTTCAAGAAAATAAAGATCAAGCAATTAAATTAGTTAATTAGTTATACTGATAAAAGGAAGGTTTTTCTTGAGAGGTTAAACAAGTCCAAAAACATATTTGAAAAGTTTTCTCTTTGGGAAAAACTCATCATAACAGGGAAGGAGATGATTTTTTTTTAAAAAAAATTCAGAATGGAGCTCAGAAATTCAAAGTTTTAATTCTTGGAATTTTTTTTAAATCATTAAAACAAGGCCAAATTTTTGGGGTGTCACAATACTAACCCCTTAAGAAAAATCTCGTCCTCGAGATTTGTTAAAAGCGGTGTTAAGAAAATAATTATGCAATAAAGATGTGGCTTTAGTGAGAGGGCACTAAGTGGTGAAAAACCACAGTGTGAAAACTGGTGCTGCGTGGAAGAGTCTACGGTTCGGGACAAAAACGTGAGATTTCTACGCTGGATATAAATTTAGAATAACTCCTAAATTTAGATATACGCTGGTCGTACCCGAGAGCACAGTGCTCTCTCTGGCCGACAGGTGGACCCGGGGTCCACTGTCAGTCTCCTCTTCTCCCTCTGGCTCTTTCTCTTCCTCCTCTCTCCCGCGCGCTTTCTCCACCGGCGACGCCTAGTGTGTAGGGCATCTAGGCCGTACCGTGGTAGTGCACGGCGTGCTAGCTGCCGGTGCAGCGTGCACTCACCTCGCGGGCCAGCGCGCTGTCGGCACTGCTCGCGGATTCGACTCCGAACACCGGCGATCGGCGACGAGCGGCGTTGGTGGACTTTGCCCACCGTACACCGAGCTCGAGCTATAAAAACGGCCGGGGTGCCTCTCTCTTCTTCCTTACACCTGGCCTCACTTCTCCTCCTCCTTCTTTCTCCATTACTGCTTACAGAAGCTCGGGTGAGGCTCTAATGGCGGAGGCGATGCCGGACTGGTTTGCGGTCCTGATATGCGGAGGGCTGGCGACGCTGCTGGGGCTCTCTGTGCTCCTGTGCGCGATGATCCTCGACGATCGTCGCGATGCTGCTGCTCGGTTGTTGGCTCTCCGCGGTGGTGGTGATCATGAGGAGTAGATGGAGTGTGCCGGGTGCTAACTGTTGTTAGGGGGTGATTAGCTGGATGCAACACCGTTGCAAGGTTTTGCAAACAGTGTATGTGTCCGAATGATTATGGTTGTGAGTCTGCTGCGTGGTGCTGTGTGAAATTAATTAATCCACGTCGTGAGAAGGGGCAGGTGTAGCAACTCAGGGAAAAGAAATCTCACTCCCGAATTTTGCGAGGGAAAAACAGTTAATTTAAAGGAGCATAAACCACAACAAAAACTACACACATTAGTAGAAGCTAAATAATTGACTCGTCGTACAAACTCAGGGTATCTCGCATAAGTCACACACATAAATAAATGTTGCAAAGAACAAATACAGTAGTGACATTTAAAATGAAAACGGTAACTGGGTGGGGTCCTGATAAAATGTCTCTGGTAAAGGGATACACTCTTCTTCTATCGGAGGCAGTGGATTGACCAGTCGATGTATGCGTCTCTCCGGGTCGGGTCTCAGTGGTCTGCCGATGGCAATCTGAGGATTTAAATCTACGAGGCTCTGGAGATAATCCATCACTCGCTGGTTCAAATGCTCCTGAGCAATGATGTACTGGATAAGGTTGGCTAGAACTGGGTCTCTCTCAATACGTCCACCGGGAAAAGATGTTACTTCTCCGGGTGCTGCACGGCTCGGAAAGTAATAATATCCTCGTTCGCGGGCATAGGGTACTGCGGATCGAAGACGAGCAATAGCTTCTTTCGCAGCAGCTTCTATGGCCAGGTGTGGGGTTGGCATAGATTTCCCCACGAAGGAAACTTCCGTTGGATCTTGATTGGAGTCCACGGGAGGGATGTGTACTGCTGCCCAATATTCCGAGGTGGATGGGGTGATCCTTGATTTGAACAGCTCGTACTGAGGTGGCTGGGTAGAACCCATGGTACTGCGGGTAAAATCCCACAATATTTTGACAAAGCTACCTGGGGTTGCATCTGGGGTTCTCAGATGAATGCTGGGGCTCGGCATGACAGGAAAAAGTGTGAGTGTGGTGCACAAAGTGAGGGTTGCTGGGTAAGGTCACAAGTGGCCTTTATATAGCAATGGAACTGGATCGTTTTACCGTGGTGAAAGGTAATAAATTTGCCAGCTCAGCTCCAAAGGTCAGGTCAGTGTCAGAGATACACATATCTCATAAAGAGACGCGTTACTGTGGTTGTCGTCGGGTTGGTTTTGGTAGTTGTGCCCGGAAAATGTGCAACTATGCGCTGACCAAAAATGCAAGGCCACTATTAAAACAGAGGCACAACGACAGGCTGGTTAATATACACGGTCGCACGATTACAAAGCGAGGATACACTGAAACTCGGTGCTACTCACACGGCTTAGTCTACCTTGTTTATGTCTAAACGGGCGCGCCTGGTGGATGTCGAGGCTTCTCCACGTGTCTCACTGCCGGGATTAGTCGGAGATGGCGGAGGAACTGCAGGGTCGGGGTAGTGATGATGACCATCGCGGGGATTGTTGGCCACAACCCCGTTGGAGTGTGCTCCCAAAAGGCGAAGAAGCACTTCTGGGGTTATCAAAGCATCTCGGCTGATGGCTGGAGCTGATCTCGGAGTCTCGATCGGTTGTCCAAACAGCACGACTGGGTTGTCGGCGTTGGGCTCGTTTCCTTCTCTCGCTGGGGCTCGACGAACCAGCTCTCCACGAGCTGCAATTAGATCAATAGTGATCTGGTCGAATAGTGCCTCTAGTGCACTTACATAGCGCACTAGGTGCAACAATGCGGGGTCCGTCTCGTGATCTCCGTTGGCAACTTGGGGTGGTCTACCATACCCTTCACGTCTGGGGTAGTAGTGGAACGAGCGACAGTTAACTCTGGGCGAGAAGTGCCTGAGATGAACTATAGCCTCTCGAGCCGCTAGTTGTATGGCTTGTGGCTCAAAGGAAGTTGTTCTTCCGGTGAACCTGTAGGGGCGCTCGGGTGCTAGACCCCTACCGTAGATGTGCACAGTGGCCCAGAATTGACGGTCTTCACCGCTCATGGGTCCTTGGTACACAACACATTCTGGTGGCTCCTCTAACGCGTAGGCACGACGGGTGAGGTTTGCGAGTATGGTCACAAAACCTCCAAGGTTGGTTGCTGTGGTTTCATTGTGCACGACAGGGCTATGCATTGTGGCTCGGTTTGGGGTAGCGGCTGTGCGGTGCTGTGTTGGGACTAGCGTGCCCTTTTTATAGGAAAAAGGGGGCGGAGTCTTCCTTCGCACGCTTGCGAGAAAGGACTATTTAGGGGCCGGTCACTGGCGCATGAGTGACAGGTTAGGTTGATAGGTTGGGCACCGACTGCCAAAAGGTGTTGGGTCACTGTGTGGCTATCTTGCACGAGAAGCTTGGCTGGGGTTTGGTTAAGGTCTGGTGGGTTGGTTTGCCTAAGTTTTTCGACCTGGCTAAGATAGGATTAGCCAATGGTTAGCCTGGCTCTGACACCAAGTCTGCCACGACCGGTTCTCCGGACATAAATTTCCAGAAAAGACCGTCGTGCTCATCAGCCCCAGGATTACTGTTAGCTGATGAGGCTCCAACTTGATACAGAAATTCCAAGCAGAATACAACATATGTAGTACAAGACCATTCTGGCCTGTGAGTACAACAAATGGTTTCTAGTGGTTGATGGCGGAAGCGGTTTGTGAAACATCAGTGTCTATGGGACTCCATTTCCCATGAGAACAACTGACCAGGTTAACTCCTATCTTCGCGAGGCGGCTATCTCCATTGTGTGGGTTCCGGGGCTGGCATCGCGTCGCTCCTCTCCGAGCAAGAAAATCTGGCCAAGACAATAGCCAGGGACAAGCCAGTGAGTACTTTGAATGTACTCGCAAACATTATGAACACAGGTGTAATATAACAATGATGTGCTGAAAATATTTTATGCTCATGACGTCAGTCACAAAAGATAAATGAAACTCTGATGCGTGCAAGCAAGTTATTTATAAAAATGCAATAACATGGTAGTACTAAAATTTATGAAACAAATAACAAGCAATGCCACAGTCGGGCGTCTTAGCGACACCACATAAAGGGCTTTAAAAGAAATGCCATAGTCGGGCGTCTGAGCGACACCACATAAAGGGCTTTAAAAGAAATGCCACAGTCGGGCGTCTGAGCGACACCACATAAAGGGCTTTAAAAGAAATGCCACAGTCGGGCGTCTGAGCGACACCACATAAAGGGCT
>NC_041385.1:146417698-146424452 GCF_002162155.2 Triticum dicoccoides
AAATGCCGCAGTCGGGCGTCTGAGCGACACCACATAAAGGGCTTTAAAAGAAATGCCACAGTCGGGCGTCTGAGCGACACCACATAAAGGGCTTTAAAAGAAATGCTGCAGTCGGGCGTCTGAGCGACACCACATAAAGGGCTTTAAAAGAAATGCCACAGTCGGGCGTCTGAGCGACACCACATAAAGGGCTTTAAAAGAAATAATCATAGTGAATATCCCGGAGGTAGAACCATCCCAGAGATACTCGATAATAACAATAATATCACGGGTTAGCCAACAATAATAATAATCATAGTTATCACAAGTCACGAGTAGTAATTCCATTTCTGGTTAACCGTTTCACCTCCGAAGACCGACACTCAGACCGATACCTGACCCATCCCAGACTGTAATCCTTAACCATGGACACGACTATTCGAATAGGTTTAATCTCTGCAGAGGGTGTACTCTTTACCCACGAGTAACGGATTTCTTTAGTCCATCGGGACTAATTCCGTCTACGGTCTTTTTGTTGAAAACCACCTAACTTGCACACACCAGCTTATCTCACACGTGTCTGGAATCACCCACGACACCTGTTAAGCAAACTCTAAATGGGGAGGCTACAACCTCGCGTAGCATGGGATCAAATTTATATCGCGCGCTCTAAGGGGTGGCCTCCCCTCTCGGTCCCAACCGGAAACACCCATGCCCCCGGACCAGGTGGCCTGCCTACCAGCTACAACCGGTATCTTCCACCATGGCCTCTCTATACGGTGTGTGCTAGAAATAGGTTGACAACTTACTGAACCGTACTCTACTTGCTGTAGAGACGAGTGGTAGTACGAAACAAGTATGGGGGTTACTGGAACAAGACTCGATCTATGGTCGACTCAGGAGGTTTAAGTATTCCCTGCATGATTAGTATAACGAATATATATTTCAACCAACAGAGTCACCGCTCATATCACCTTACCATGCCATACCAGACATAACCGTCCCGACGGAGACCGGCGACAAACTCATGCCTACCCAAGGCTGAGGTTTTCCCGGGTTCCTGCCGGTATGCATGCAAGGCACATGGGGGTGATTATCATCACAAGTGTGTTCATTTCCAACAGCCTGGAAATCACTAATATGCACTCATGCATATGATCATACCACATGAAATAACGAGTCCTTCGAAATGCGGTGGTGTTATAAATGTATCCATGATCACACCAAAAATATTATGCCGAGATTCAGAATGCTTGCCTTCAATGTGGTGTAGGGGTGAGGTGCTCTCCAAAACTTTTGAAAGTTTCTTCTCTCTCCCCAAAATCCTATTTAAAAAATATATTTGAATTAACACACATTTCAAAAACAGTACAAAAAAGTTGTCTGAAATTTTTTCAAATAAATCTTAAAATAAACTAGACCAAATTTGAGGAAGGTAGGAAAAAGAATCAACTCATCTGGAGTTATATTTAAAAAGTTATAGCCAGTCAAAGATTTGGTCAAATCTGTTTTAAAAATAAAACAGAAAAGAAAACGTTTCAGATAGAAATACACTTTCGGAGCGGGGAAAACGTACTAGGTGGATTACGTCTTCACTTAAACACGCGTGGCGGCAGAGTGGGTCACTGATAGTGGGTCCACGGGGCCCACTAGTCAGGTTTGACTAGTCTCTCTCCCTCTCCCACCTCTGTCCCGAGCGGAGGCGGAGCTCCGGCGATCGTCGCCGGCGACTGGCGGCTCCTCGCGGGGCCCCAAGGGCGGGGATGGATGCGCCACTCCAGTGCGGGCATCCCGGTGGTTGCCAGGCCGATGGGGACGGAGGGAGCTGCCGGCGGCGAGCTTCGCGGCGGAGGAGGCCTCGGTGGCGAAGTGGTTTTGTGGCGGCGATGGCTCCCGATCAAAATCAAGTAGGGGGTTGAGTTCCTGGAAGGAAAGAGGGGTTCTTGGTGAAGAGAACGGAGAGGGGGAAGCCCTGGTGGCGCCGGAGTGAACGAGACAGTGGCGGCGGCAGGAGTTGCCGGAGATGAAGAAGGCGGCGTTTCCCTGGCGATTGCGGGCTATGGGGGTTCCACGGGGGTAGCCTGAGGTTGCGTGCGTGCCAAGAGGGGCTCGGGTTCCCTTTTTATAGCGTGGCAAGGCGGTTCCGCGGCGGCCGTGGATAAGCTCTCCGGCGAACCGCCTCTCTATAGCTAGGGCGACGTGGCGGCGACGAGGGCTAGCAGACACGCTTGCGGATGAGCTTGCACTGCTCCAGGGGCCAGGTGGCGAGTGGGCGAGGCTTGGGCGGTGCTGCCCGTGGCAGGAGCCACTGCGGACGCCGGAGTGCCGCCAAGAATGCCCTGGCGGCGGCGCTGTAGCGTGCCAGGGTGGTTTGGCGCGATGCTGCGAGGTGGGGAGTGCGTGGCGAGGTGCTGCCGTGTGGGCCAAAGCCAGGGGGGCCAGCGTGTCGGCTCGGGCGCGGCATCGTGCAATACGCGCGCTCTGGGCGCGTCCAGTGCATGCACTGAGTGTGCTCGACGAAATGCCCGAGCATGCTAGGAGTCGCGGTTGAGGCTGGGGGTTAACAGGTCTAGGTTTGGGCTTGCAAGGAGATCAGTGGACAAGCTGGTTTGGTCACGGGATTAGGTGCACAGTGCAATGCCAAAACTCATGTCAAAACAGATCATGCCCGTAGGGTGTTTGACAAAATGCCAAGGGCACTTAGGCAAGTCTTGGAGTGGTCAAAAACTGCAGATGGAAGTCTCTTCAGATGTACAAGAGGGTGGTGGGGTTAGTTGGCCAAAAGCAGAAACTTGCTAGTGTAAGTTTAACAAAACTTCAATTCTGGATAGAAAGCAAATGGCATTGTTGCAAGCACTTAGAATCATCCAATGGGTCCACTCTCCTGGACTTAAGGGTTTGGCAAGGGGGACTACCAGTAGAAAAAGTAATCATGGATATAGGAGCAACTAAAATGGTGGTTGCTGTACAAATCCTCAAATTGGACCAGAATGGAAAAGAGGTTGATTCACTCAAAATTTTCAAAGAACAGCACTAGATTTTTGCACAAAGTGGAATAATATGCTCCTACTGACCTTCCCTAATTTTGGTAGAAGTTTTAAAGAAATATTTAAATGGGTTGCAGTGCAAAATGCACTCTGGACCAGAGAAGAAAAATTGAGTGTAGGGCTCAAAATATTTCATGAATGAAATATATTTTTGCATAAAAGTGATTTGAAAACATCACATGTCATCTCCAAATTTTTGTGGGAATTTTAAGTGAATCTATCAAATGGTTGTAGTTCAAATATGGCCATTTAACCTTGAAAATCCATTTTCAAGAAAATAAAGATCAAGCAATTAAATTAGTTAATTAGTTATACTGATAAAAGGAAGGTTTTTCTTGAGAGGTTAAACAAGTCCAAAAACATATTTGAAAAGTTTTCTCTTTGGGAAAAACTCATCATAACAGGGAAGGAGATGATTTTTTTTTAAAAAAAATTCAGAATGGAGCTCAGAAATTCAAAGTTTTAATTCTTGGAAATTTTTTTAAATCATTAAAACAAGGCCAAATTTTTGGGATGTCACAATATCTCATCGGCATAGTCACGGCTATGACCTTCCATCTTAGAGATGGTTTCTTCATGAGCCTCGATCATGTCATTGGCTTCACCAAGTTGTTCCAAGAGATCAACGAAGTGCTTCTTGGATTTTCCCTTGAGCTTACTCATAAAAGACTCAAATTCATTCACTTCCTCATTAGACCCCTCACTTTCATCAATGCCATCCATCAAGGAGGGATTAGTAATGATGGTGGTTTTGATGTTGGGGGTTACCTTGTTGGTGGCTTTAGCCATGAGACACTTGGCGGTGATGTTCTCATTGGGTGAGTCGAAGAGGGACACCCGTGGTGTTGTGGCAATGGCAACGGAGGCCATGGCCATGGCCCACTATCTTCATCATCATCGTCATTCTCATGATATTCTTCTTGAACCACCAACCCTCGAGTAGGAGTCTTTTTGGTGAAGTTGTTCTTGTTGGGGAAGGACTTGGCTTGTCTTTTCGGATGAGCTTGCCACCATTGTCTCCCCGCTTCTCGTAAGGGCAATGCACAACAAAGTGGCTCACATTGCCACAATTGTAACATGTTCTCACATGTTGCTTGCCCTTGAACACACCTGAGTTGTTCTTGTTGAAGTTGGGCCTTGTGTTCTTCTTGCTCCAAAATTGCCTTGAAGCAAGAGCCATGTGCTCATGATAATCATATTTTGTATCGTTGGGGTTGCTCTCCTCATCTTCCTCTTCTTCCACAATAACCTTGGCCTTCAAGGCAAGGTTGGGATTCTTTGCTCTTTGAGAACGCAACACTGCGTTGTCGGCGGTCTTGTCCAAGATCCTCATTGCCACAAACTCATCCAACATTTCATTTGAGGACAAGGAGTGGAAGTCCGGTCTTTGACGGATGACGGAGGACATGGCCTTGTGGTAAGGCATCATTGCTTTGAGGAACTTGTGCTTGATCCAATTTTCATCCGTGTCCTTGCTCCCATGATCTCGGAGTGAGACCGCGAGTTTGGTTGCTCTCCGAAAGAGCTCACGAGGTTCTTCATCTTATTTCATTGCAAACTCATCGGCTTCATCTTGCACCACTTCATAGTTGGAGCATTGAATGCTTGCGCTTCCCTTATAGAGGGAAACAACACAATGCCATGCATCTTTGGCCATGGCGAAGGGTCGAAGATGAGAGAGATCTTCGGGTGGAACTGCAACTTGGATGATGAATAGAGCATTCTCATTGAATTAATTATCCACGTCTTCTCTAGGGGCGAAGTTGCTTCGGTCATGTGGATAGAAACCTTCTTCAATGATTCTACAAATATTAGTATTCACATGATTTCAATGACGCTTTAAGCAATAAACCCAAGAATCAAAGTCCTCATTTTTCACAAGCTTAGGAGGAGGGCCGGCATGATTTAAATGAGTAGAGGGAATCAGTCCTCCATAAATTGGAGGTTCCACATGGGCAAAGATGCCGACGCCATTTCTACCACTACTAGAAGGACCCTTTTCATTAGTAGCTTCCCCCTTGTCGGAGTTAGCATCCGTCACCTTGTTAGTGGGATCACCCACTTTCATCGACGAGGTAGATAGTTTAAGTCCTTCTAAGAATTTATTAAACATGCTTCCTGTTGGAAATATGCCCTAGAGGAAATAATAAAATGGTTATTATTATATTTCCTTGTTCATGATAATTGCCTATCACTACTAGAAAAACCGCTACTAATGGCGCACCTAATTTGGCCATTAATGGCGCATCATTGGTGCGCCATTACTAGCACGCCATTAGTAATTTTTACTAATGGCGCACCACTGGTGCGCCATTAGTATCTGGTATACTAATGGCGCACCACTGGTGCTCCATTAGTATAGGCCACGGTGCGCCATTAGTATGCCTCCCAGGGGCCATGTATACCCAGGTGCTTTGGCATACTAATGGCGCACGACAACGGGATGCGCCATTAGTAACTTCGGCATACTAATGGCGCACTATTTAGTGATGCGCCATTAGTGATGCGCCATTTTGAATCTAGATCTGGATCGTGATTTTTTGCCCATTTTTTGCTTGTTTTTTGGCACGACATTATTTCAAAATTTGTTCCTGTTTTTGGATCTTGTACGTTCTTTTGCCGTGGTCTTTTGCCGGACAGGAGTTCGCCGGAGAGGAGGAGGAGGAGGTCACCGGAGAGGCTCTCGCCTACATCACCGGAGAGGAGGAGGAGGAGGTCGCTGGAGAGGAGTTCACCGGAGCATCGGAGAGGAGGAAGGAGAAACCATGAGGGGGTGGGAGGAGAGGAGGGAGGAGGAGCTCACCGGAGAGGAGGGAGGAGGAGCTCACCGGAGAGGAGGGAGGAGGAGGTCGCTGGAGAGGAGGAGGAGGTTACCGGAGAGGAGAAGTATCATGGAGGAGAGAAGGGAAGATGGAGTGGAGGAGAGGAGGAGATGGAGTGTAGGAGAGGTGGAATGAAGAGATAAGGAGGAGAGGACCACGACCAGCCATATATACGGCATACTAATGGCGCACCGCGGGCAGGTGCGCCATTAGTAATTTTTTTATTTTTTTATTTATTTTGAATTTTGAAGGCGGGAAGATACTAATGGCGCACCATGGGCAGGTGCGCCATTAGTAATTTTTTTTAATTTTTTTGACTTATTTTGAATTTTGAAGGAGGGAAGATACTAATGGCGCACCATGGGCAGGTGCGCCATTAGTAAGTTTGAATTTTTTTGAATTTTTTGCCTCTCCAGATCTTAAAAGCCCCATATCTTTTTTTCTGTTAGGTTTTTGAGGATTTTGAAAATGTTTAACAGGGTTCCCCTTGGATGTAACTTTTCGAGTAGATGATTTTTCATATAAAAAACTTTTTCATCCGAGTTAGTATGCAAAAGTTATGCCCATTTTTACAAATTCTCGCGAGATTTTGCAAATGAAGTCAAAATTCATATTTGCAAATTTTCTCAATAACTAGGCCACATATCACATGGGAAACTTAGTTTCTTTTATTTTTTTTGACATTTTCATCATTTTCTTTTATTTTTTTTAAAACTGAAAAGGCGATCCACGAGGGAGGGGGGGGGTGCATTCGGTGGAAGTGGTGGCCAAGTTACTAATGGTGCACCGTGGCATGGTGCGCCATTACTAGTTCAACTAGTAATGGCGCACCACTCCCACGGTGCGCCATTAGTAGTTTTGAAAAAAATTCAAAAAAAAGTTTTAATTTTTTTTACTAATGGCGCA
>NC_041385.1:146424793-146444441 GCF_002162155.2 Triticum dicoccoides
GTAATGGCACACCACTCCCACGGTGCGCCATTAGTAGTTTTGAACAAAATTTTAAAAAAAATATTTTTACTAATGGCGCACCGTGGATGTGGTGCGCCATTAGTATTTGGACACTAATGGCGTACCAACACATGGTGCGCCATTAGTATATAGTAATGGCGCACCACATGTCTGGTGCGCCATTAGTGTCAGTTCCATCTATAGCCCTTTTTCTAGTAGTGTATTATTCATGCTATAATTGTATTGATCGGAAACCATAATACATGTGTGAATACATAGACCACACCATGTCCCTAGTGAGCCTCTAGTTGACTAGCTCGTTGATCAACAGATGGTCATGGTTTCCTGACTACGGACATTGAATGTCATTGATAACGGGATCACATCATTAGGAGAATGATGTGATGGACAAGAACCAATCCTAAGCATAGCACAAGATCGTGTAGTTCGTTTGCTAGAGCTTTTCTAATGTCAAGTATCATTTCCTTAGACCATGAGATTGTGTAACTCCCGGATACCGTAAGAGTGCTTTGGGTGTACCAAACGTCACAACGTAACTGGGTGACTATAAAGGTACTCTACAGGTATCTCCGAAAGTATCTGTTGGGTTGGCATGAATCAAGACTGGGATTTGTCACTCCGTATGACGAAGAGGTATCTCTGGGCCCACTCGGTAATGCATCATCATAATGAGCTCAATGTGACCAAGTGGTTAGTCATGGGATCATGCATTACGAAACGAGTAAAGTGACTTGCCGGTAACGAGATTGAACGAGGTATTGGGATACCGACGATTGAGTCTCGGGCAAGTAACGTACCGATTGACAAAGGGAATTGTATACGGGATTGCTTGAATCCTCAACATCGTGGTTCATCTGATGAGATCATCGTGGAACATGTGGGAGCCAACATGGGTATCCAAATCCCGCTGTTGGTTATTGGACAGAGAGCTGTCTCGGTCATGTCTGCGTGATTCCCGAACCCATAGGATCTACACACTTAAGGTTCGATGACGCTAGGGTTATAAGGAAGATTTGTATGTGATTACCGAATGTTGTTCGGAGTCCCGGATGAGATCCCGGACGTCATGAGGAGTTCCGGATTGGTCCGGAGGTGAAGATTTATATATGGGAAGTTGTCATACGGTCACCGGAAATATTTGGGGGCATACCGGTATTGTACCGGGGCCACCGGAGGGGTTTCGGGGGTCCACCGAGAGGGGCCACCTGTCCCGGAGGGCCTCATGGGCTGTAGAGGGAAGGGAACCAGCCCCTAAGAGGGCTGGGCGCCAACCCCTGAGGGAGTCCTAGATAAGGGGGTATCCGGACAACCGGACTATATTCATCGTCCGGACTATAGAAGCGTCAAGATACAAGACTCAAGACTTCGGCTCGTGTCCGGATGGGACTCTACTTTGCGTGGAAGACAAGCTTGGCGATTCGGATATTATGTTTCCTTCCTTGTAACCAACTCCATGTAAACCCTAGCTCTCCGGTGTCTATATAAACCGGAGAGGATGGTCCTTAGAAGGCCGATCACAGTTACAATCATACCATCATAGGCTAGCTCTTAGGGTTTAGCCGCTATGATCTCGTGGTAGATCTACTCTTGTATTACACATACCTTCAATATTAGTCAAGTAGGAAGTAGGGTTTTACCTCCATCGAGAGGGCCCGAACCTGGGTAAACATCGTGTCCCTTGCTTCATGTTACCATCAGCCTAAGACGCACAGATCGGGACCCCCTACCCGAGATCCGCCGGTTTTGACACCGACATTGGTGCTTTCATTGAGAGTTCATCTGTGTCATTGCTTCAAGGATTGATGGTGTCGTCAATCGTCAACAACACAGTCCAGGGGGAGACTTTTCTCCCTGGACAGATCTTTCTGTTCGGCGGCTTCGCACTGCGGGCCAATTCGCTTGGTCATCTGGAGCAGATCGACAGCTACGCCCCTGGCCACCAGACCAGGTTCGGAAACTTGAACTACATAGCGGATATTCGCGGAGACTTGATCTTCGACAGATTCGAGCCTATGCCAGGAGTGCCGGACAGTCACGACGAGCACGCCCTAGACCTACTGTCGGGCAATGCTCGGAACATCATCCCTGCAATAGCCCCGGATCTAAATCCGGAACATGTCACGTTGCCCGAGGACGGAGGGATGGACCCCACCCCGCAGGCCGCACGCTCATCGGCGGTGGAGACGAACATAGATCACATCTCTGTGGAGGCCTGTGACCCTGGGCCCCCGGACTCATATCCGGTTGTTGGCTCACGACCGCACACTCTCGAGCCAGCCGAGCCAGGTTGGGCTCCGGTAATGGAGTTTACCGCCGCGGACATCTTTTAGCACTCGCCTTTGGGCGACATGCTGAACTCATTAAAGTCTCTCTCTTTGTCAGGAGGCTCTAGGCCGAACTATGTCCGACTTGACTGGGAAGCGGGCGACGAAGGAATTCGCTGCCCACCCATCACCCACTTTGTCGCCACGATCGATGATTTAACCGACGTGCTTGACTTCGACTTCGAAGACATCGACGGTATGGACGACGATGCAGGAGACGTACAGGAGCCACCGCTCACAGGACGGTGGACACCCACCTCTTCATACGATATATACATGGTGGACACTCCGAAACAAGCCAATGGCGATGAGGCAATAGAGGATAACCCCCCCAAGAAGAAAGCAAAGCATGGGCGTCGCCCGCGCCGCTCCAAGCCCCGCCATGGCAATATCGGCACCGGAGATGAAGACAATCCGGACGGTGCCGACGATGAATACAACCCTGAACAGCCCGCCTTCGAGCAGGCCGAACATGAAGATGGGCATGACAGCGCAGATGAACAGGCGACGAACGGGTATCCGGAGGAGGACAACTATATGCCCCTCTCCGAAGACGAGATTAGCCTCCGCGATGACGAGTTCGGCATACCCGAAGACCCCGCAGAGCAGGAGTGCTTCAAGCGCCGGCTTATTGCCACTGCGAGAAGCCTGAAGAAGAAGCAGTAGCAGCTCCAAGCCGATCAAGATCTTCTCACAGATAGATGGACAGAAGTCCTGGCAGCCGAGGAATATGGACTCGAGCGCCACACGGCTGACTGGCCGCCTCGAGGTCGGGATAAATCGGCA
This sequence comes from Triticum dicoccoides, assembly GCF_002162155.2. NCBI lineage: Eukaryota > Viridiplantae > Streptophyta > Magnoliopsida > Poales > Poaceae > Triticum > Triticum dicoccoides. The sequence goes on from NC_041385.1 coordinate 146,427,925, forward strand.
TATCAGCCCGAATACCAGCCCCCACCCCCGCGCCGGTTTACCATGGCCCGGGGCAATACTCAGGACCTGCGCGATAAACTGGGTAACGCTGCAGGACAACCAAGATCGATCTACGGATCACAGGGGCGCACCGCAGCTCATGACGATGACTGTCATACCGGATACGCTACCAGCAAATCCGGCCGGGCCAAATATAACCAGACAGACGCAGCCGGACTGCATCGTGACATAGCCCGGCACAGAGGCGCCGCACACCCCCTCTGCTTCACCGACGAAGTGATGGATCATGAATTCCCAGAAGGGTTCAAACCCGTAAACATCGAATCATACGATGGCACAACAGACCCCGCGGTATGGATCGAAGATTTCCTTCTCCACATTCACATGGCCCGCAGAGACGATCTAGATGCCATCAAGTATCTTCCCCTTAAGCTCAAAGGACCCGCCCGGCACTGGCTTAACAGCTTGCCCGCAAATTCCATTGGCAGTTGGGAAAACCTGGAAGACGCATTTCTTGACAACTTCCAAGGCACATATGTGCGACCTCCGGACGCCGATGACTTGAGCCACATTACTCAACAGCCCGGAGAATCAGCCAGGAAATTCTGGACTCGGTTCCTAACTAAAAAGAACCAAATAGTCGACTGTCCGGACGCCAAAGCCCTGGCGGCCTTCAAGCATAATATCCATGATGAGTGGCTCGCCCGACACCTCGGCCAAGAGAAACCCAAGTCTATGGCAGCTCTCACGACACTAATGACTCGCTTTTGCACGGGCGAGGATAGTTGGTTGGCTCGCAGCAGCACGACGCCACATTCTGGCACGTCAGACGTCCGTGAGATCAATGGCAAGCTACGGCGCAACAGACACAAGCGACGGAACAATAGCGATAACACCGAAGACACGGTGGTCAATGCCGGATTTAGCGGATCCAAATCCGGTCAGCGGAAGAAGCCATTCAAATACAACAATCAGGGACTGTCCAGTCTAGACCGTATACTGGAGCACTCGTGCCAAATTCATGGCACCCGGACAAGCCAGCCAACCACACCAATAGAGACTGCTGGGTATTTAAACAAGTCGGCAAAATAAACGCCGAAAACAAGGACAAGGGGCTGCACAGTGACGATGACGAAGAGCCCCGGCCTCCGAACATGGGGGGACAGAAGAAATCCCCCCCAAGTGAAAACGATCAACATGATCTACGCCACCCACATCCCCAAGAGGGAACGGAAGCGAGCACTACGGGACGTCTACGTGATGGAGCCAGTCGTCCCCAAATTCAAGCCATGGTCAGCTTGTTCGATCACCTTTGATCGTAGGGATCACCCTACTAGCATCCGTCATGGCGGCTCAGCTGCATTGGTTCTAGACCCAATCATAGACGGATTTCACCTCACAGGAGTCCTTATGGATGGAGGCAGCAGCCTGAACCTGCTTTATCAGGACACAGTGTGCAAAATGGGCATCGATCCTTCAAGGAGAAGCCCACCAAAAACGGGCTCTATAACATTGGAAGTGGTCTTCGGATCTCCAGATAACTTCCGAAGTGAAGAGCTAATCTTCGATATCGTCCCTTTCCGCAGTGGTTACCACGCACTGCTCGGACGAACCGCATTCGCCAGATTCATTGTGGTACCACACTATGCATACCTCAAGCTCAAGATGCCAGGCCCGCATGGGGTCATAACAGTCAACAGAAATATGGACCGCTCTCTCCGTACAGAAGAGCACACTGCGGCCCTTGCAGCCGAAGTACAATGCGGCCTCCTCCGGCAAACCACCAATCCGGCGACGACAACCTCAAGCTCCGTCAAGCGAGGGCGGAACACTCCGCAACAGGATGAGCAGGCACGCCAAGAGCATGACTAGCATCCCGGCCTCCGCTCAAGTCCCATCCAAGCAACATTCGTGCCATGCGTACACAACTACACACTCAAAATACCATGGGCATAGGCGGAGGCGTAGCAGTGGCTCAGTCAACAGTACGGTATTGCTTTATAACCTTCCCTTTTACCCTTAAGGACATTGCTTTAGTGCAGCTTCTCCAGAAGAGCCGGATTGTCGGACTTACATAGGAGAGGACACCCAGGAGGTAACAGGCTGCGGGCACAGCAGGAAATACCCAGGTGGAATCTATTTATGATTGTTGTTCCTGCTTTATCTATCTGTATGTAGCCTGCCCCTGGATAGGATATGTCAAATAATCCTATTTATCTCCGCTTAATGCATTCATTGTAAACATACACTTAAACGTATTATTTATCAATGGGATACCATATATAGCGTCAGCTTATTATTCTTATTTGAGCATGTTTTTCTTACAAATGTCTTTTAATATTGCATCCGTACACTTCGGTACGTTGAGTTTGCCAGGGGCTTCTTATGGCGCCCCATAATACGGCACGACAAGTCCGAACACTTTCAATAGTGCGGCACCCCGAACTTATAGCATTATATGCATCAGCTTCGAATCATGTCTTGGGTCTACAGTTGGGATAGCCCGGCTCCCTTGTTTTGGTGCCTTACGTTCCGTTAATTCGGCTAAGGCAACGCAGGGAGAACTATTGCGATTGTGCCCTAGTTCTTCTGGACGAGCACCTCAGTAGAGAAAGCACAAAACTGACCGGCATGATGTGGCGAGAGCTGGTCACTGTTTGAGAGGTCTTAAAATCCTTAAAGATTTTTCCGCTTTAGGCGATAATTCAGCTTTGTCCGAGACAGCCGTGTATAGCGCTCCAATTCAGCCTTCCGGATTCTAGGGGCTTCACCGAAATTTAAAATTGTAGACTTCTATAACTAAGTGAAGGTTATAAAGACGCATAGTCCGATTGCCTTGTTCGCTACGCTGGACACCTCCTTAAGGGACCAAAAATTTGGATAAAGAGTGTCCGAGATTTCCACGAACACCCCAGTACTAGTTACATGGGGGCGGAAGCCGACGACTGGCCTACTTTCAGAATTTGATAAACAGCCGCACAGAAGGTAATATTTTAAATAACAAAAGCACTACATAGTGCAAGTAACTTCGTCTTTAAATTACAAACATGACAAAGGTGAATTCATTCAAAAATTATGTCTTTGCTACATTCATCGGCCACGAGGCAAGCACCCTTCATCACGCCATCATAATACTTCTTGGGGACGCGATGCGGCTTGCCCTCTGACAGCCCGTCCTTCACCAGCTTCTCCGCATCCAGCTTGCCCCAATGCACCTTTGCACGGGCAAGGGCCCGGCGGGCACCCTCAATGCAAAAGAATCACTTGATGATTTCCAGTTGCGGACAGGCATCCACCATCCGCTTGATCAGGCCAAAGTAGCTGGTGGGCAGAAGCTCACCAGGCCATATCCAGACTATAAGATCCTTCATAGCCACTTCGGCCGCCTTGTGGAGTTCGACCAACTGCTTCAGTTGGTCACTCAGAGGCGTTGGATGTTCGGCCCCAGCATACTGGGACCAGAACAGCTTCTCCGTTGAGCTCCCCTCCTGAGCACGGTAGAACTCCACGGCATTTGAGACGTTGCATGGCAGATCTTCGAATGCCCCTGGAGAGCTCCGGATTCGAGTAAGTAAAAGAAACGCCTCCTCCACATGTTTGCTTTGCATAAAAAAAATTCTTACCCGCCGCTATCTTTTTGGCCTCCTGGATCTCCTGCTGTACCCTCTCGGTTTCGGCCTTGGCGTCTTTTATAGTTGTAAGGGCCTTCACAAGCTTGGCCTCTTTTGCTTTAAGCTCATGCTCCGCGGACTCGAGCTTCTTGCCGAGCTCCTGGAGCTCTTCTTGTACTTCGCCCACTCGGGCTTCTTGCTTTTGGCGCTCCTTGTGTTTCAAGGCCGTTTTGTGTTCGGCCTCAAACAACGCCTTCTTGAGACCTCGGTGGTGGCCTCTGCTACCAAATCACGACACTTTGTCGTTAGCATGATCAAATTTTATTTATACTATATGAGAGAGGGGAATCATTCACCTTTGCTCTCCTCGAGCTGCCTCCTCGTGAGGCCGAGCTCTCCCTGCGCCCGCTCCAAGTCCTGCGTTAGGCCGGCGATTTCGGCTGTGTGAGCAGCAGCGACCAACAGCACAACCTGTTTATTAAAATTCAAACTTACTGTTAGACTCCTGCGGATTATAATTGACCCTCCGTTTGGTTTTTCTTTCCGAACACCAAACAGAGTATCACAGGCTACTACCTGTCGGGTGGTAACTTCACATATTTTTACTGCTTACCTCAAAGCCAGTTAGGAGGCTGGTGCAGGCTTCGGTTAGTCCGCTCTTGGCGGACGAAACCTTCTGAATCACCGCACTCATGAGAGTGCGGTGCTATTCATCTATGGAAGAACCACGAAGCGCTTCCAGCAGACAGTCCAGCGCCTCGAGCACAACGGATGTCCTTGATATAGACGGCCCTCCCTCCCTAACGAGGGGCTGCCCGCCTGTATCCGGAACCATTGAAGGCTCAGGAACAGTGTTCGGCTGAGAGTCCGTCTCACTTCGGCTCTCACCAACACGATCCGTGGGGATCTTGAACCCCGCGAGTCCGATGTCTGGAACGCCGCCTTGGGGCGCCTCCAGATCCACCTGCCCCTGCTCAGGGAGCCTTTGGGACAACACCTCCGTGTCATCCGCAGGCCGAGGAGAGGTGGCCGTCGGAAGTGAGTTCATTGCTGACTCACACAAGGACCCGTCCGAAGACGATGCCTCGGGATGGGCCCTGGCCGGACTGCATACAGGCTCGGCGTTATAACAAAACAATGAAGGGAATTTACAATTGAGTGGGATACTTACGATCGCACTAGGGGCTTCTTCCTGGGCAGCCACCCTTCCTCACTATCGGCGGCGGTGGCAGAGTAGTCCGGAAGGGAAACCTTTCCCTTCTTGGACGTCACAGTCTCTCCCACCGGGGCGGCCTTCCTCTTCTTCCCTCCCCCGACACGGGGAGGTGGTGTTTCTTCTTGTTCCTCCCCGCCTCCGCGGGAGGAATCTGTCTCGTCATCATCAGATGACAAGGGTATGACGGCCTTGTGCCGGGGGCCTCTCCTGGTCTGCTGGTCTGCCGTCTCAGGCTCCCATCCTGTCCAGATAGGGCGGCCTCCTCTTCTTCTTCTCCTTCTTCCCCTTTGGGGGAGGAGTTTTCCTCGTCCTCTTCGGACGAGGCTTTGGGCGCAGCCTTACGCCGGGGACCCTTTCGGGTCCCTGGGGCCTTCTTATCGGCCTTATTCTCTGACCCCTTGTAGGGCGCCGGGACCAACATCTTCGTCAGGAGATCAGTAGCTGGGCTTTCCGGCAGAGGAGCCAGGCAGTTTATCTGCTCCGCTACCTCCACATACTCCTGAACAATATACACAATCACTTAGGAATTTTCCATGAATACATTGTGAAGGACCGAACCCGGTGGCAGCCTGAGAACTCACCTGGGTAGGGTGCCGTGCGGCATGGAGCCCACGGTCCTCGATTATGAGAGGAGGTACTTCAGTGGCCTTGAACAACGCTTTCCACGCGTTCTTGTGCTTCATGCCATAGAGCCTCTGGAGCGTCCGGTGTTCGGCCGGGACGAACTCCCATAGATTGAATGCCCGCCTTTGGCATGGCAGAATCTAGCGAATGAGCATGACCTGGATCACGTTGACAAGCTTGATGTTCTTGTCCTTCATGCCCTTGATGCAGTTGATGAGTCCGGTCAGCTCTGTAGATTCGCCCCACAACAGGCCCTTCTGTTCCCAGGAGGTGAGCCGCATAGGGGTTCCAAACTCAGGGGCCTCCGCCCAGTTGGCGTCGCGTGGCTCGGTGATGTAGAACCACCTCGATTGCCACCCCTTCACTGTTTCCGCAAAGGAGCTGTCAGGCCAGGTGACATTAGGCATTTTGCCCACCATGGTTCCTCCGCACTCCGATTGCTGGTCGCTCACGATCTTCGGCTTCACGCAGAAGGTTTGGAGCCACAAGCTGAAATGAGGCTTAATGCGGAGGAAAGCCTCGCACACGACGATGAACGCCAAGATGTTGAGGACAAAATTCGGGGCTAGATCATGGAAATCTAGCCCGTAGTAGAACATGAGCCCGCGGATGAAGGGGTGGAGTGGAAACCCCAGTCCACGGACGAAGTGGGCAAGGAACATGACCCTCTCGTGGGGTCCTGGAGTTGGAATGACCTGCCCACTGTCTGGTAGCTAGTGCGCTATGTCTGCGGCCAAGTATCCGGGCGCCCGAAGACTTGCGATGTTCTTCTCCTTCACGATGGAAGCTACCCATTTGCCCCCTGCTCCGGACATGTTTAGCAGTGCGGAGGAGACTTGGACTAGGGCGTTGGAGCTTGGGGAGGCAAGAGTGGACGGAGGAGGAAGAAGGCGTGGGTAAGAATGGGGAACTCTTATCCCTTTATAGAGGCGACAAAAGCGGTGCGCCTCCCCACAAGCCTGTTGAGAATCGCTTACTTCCCAAGCGCCACGATTGATGGCACGGGGGGATTACCCATACCCGTATTGATGAGAATCCCGTGATAAGGGGACATGATCTCTGCATTGACAGGACGTGTCAAAGAAACCGCCTCGCAATGCACGTTGTGGCTGGTTGTGAAAAAATGGTTCGAATAATGACCTTGGTGTAATGGCATGTCACGTCGTCTAAAATTTTTCAGCTGAAGTATCATTCTCTCTATGGTGGTATGTGAAGATCATTTTGCAGATCCGGACATGGCCTATGTGTTCGATAATAAACCTGGAGTATTCGGAGGAGGAACCCGCCTTGCAATGCCGAAAACAAGACTGCGCGCCGGACTCATCGTCATTGAAGCCTGGTTCAGGGGCTACTGAGGGAGTCCTGGATAAGGGGGTATCCGGACAGCCGGACTATATTCATCGTCCGGACTATAGAAGCGTCAAGATACAAGACTCAAGACTTTGGCTCATGTCGGGATGGGACTCTCCTTTGCGTGGAAGACAAGCTTGGCGATTCAGATATTATGTTTTCTTCCTTGTAACCGGCTCCATGTAAACCCTAGCTCTCCGGTGTCTATATAAACCGGAGAGGATGGTCCTTAGAAGGCCGATCACAATTATAATCATACCATCATAGGCTAGCTCTTAGGGTTTAGCCGCTACGATCTTGTGGTAGATCTACTCTTGTATTACACATACCTTCAATATTAATCAAGCAGGAAGTAGGGTTTTACCTCCATCGAGAGGGCCCGAACCTGGGTAAACATCGTGTCCTTTGCTTCCTGTTACCATCAGCCTAAGACGCACAAATCGGGACCCCCTACCCGAGATCCGCCGGTTTTGACACCGACAACCCCCCTAGGGCCCATGCGCCTAGGGTTGGGGGGGGGACCCTAAAGGCCCCCCCTTGCTTGCGGGGCAAGCCCCCTCCCCCTTAGCAGCCGCCCCCCTCTCTAGATCTCATCTAGAGGGGGTCGGCCCTTCCCCCTTCTCCCTATAAATAGAGGGGTGAGGGGAGGGCTGCAGCACCACATCCAAGGCGCAGCCCCTCCCCTCCCCAACACCTCTCCTCCTCCGCAAGAGCTTGGCGAAGCCCTGCCGGAGAACTGCCACTCCATCACCACCATGCTGTCGTGCTGCTGTTGGAGCCTTCTTCGTCAACCTCTCCCTCCTCCTTGCTGGATCAAGGTGCGGGAGACGTCACCGGGCTGCACGTGTGTTGAGCGTGGAGGCATCGTTGTTCGGTGCTTAGATCGGACTCGGCCGCGATCTGAATTGCTACGTGTACGACTCCTCCAACTGCGTTCTTGCAACGCTTCTGACTCACGATCTTCAAGGGTATGAAGATGCACTCCCCTCTCTCATTGCTAGTTACTCCATAGATTGATCTTGGTGATGCGTAGAAATTTTTTAATTTCTGCAACGATCCCCAACACTTTCAACCTCAGTTGTCATGGAGGTTTTCAATGTGTCCAAAGCCACATTGAATTCCTCACGAGAAACAGCGGTTCCCCCATCGGCCGTAGACGAGCTCGGATTCACACCGGAGTGCTCCTCCCCACCGTCTATGGTGTCAACCAGGCTCTTCAGACGGCAAAGTCCTTAATAAAGAGACGAGGCTCTGATACCAATTGAAAGGATCGATATAGTTGACTAGAGGGGGGGGGGGTGAATAGGCAACTAACAATTTTTAGCTTTTCTTTACCAAATTAAACTTTGCATCAAAGTAGGTTGTCTAGATATGCAACTAGGTGAGCAACCTATATGATGCAACAACAACAAGCAGACAAGCAAGCAAGGGATACAATACAAATAAGCTTGCACAAGTAAAGGCACGAGATAACCAAGAGTGGAGCCGATGAAGACGAGGATGTGTTACCGAAGTTCCTTCCTTTTGAGGGGAAGTACGTCTCCATTGGAGCGTTGTGGAGGCACAATGCTACCCAAGAAGACACTAGGGCCACCGTATTCTCCTCATGCCCTCACACAATGCGAGATGCCGTGATTCCACTATTGGTGCCCTTGAAGGCGGCGACCAAACCTTTACAAACAAGGTTGGGGCAATCTCCACAACTTAATTGGAGGCTCCCAATGACACCACGAAGCTTCACCACAATGGACTATGGCTCCACGGTGACCTCAACTGTCTAGGGTGCTTAAACACCCAAGAGTAACAAGATCCGCTAGGGATTATTGGGGGGAATAAAATTTCTCTTGGTGGAAGTGTAGATCGGGGCCTTCTCAACCAATCCCGAGCAAATCAACAAGTTTTTGACTAGGGAGAGAGATCGGGCGAAAATGGAGCTTGGAGCAACAATGGAGATTTTAGTGGAAGAGGTGGGTCAACTTTGGAGAAGAAGACCTCCTTTTAGAGAGGGGGGAACAATCCAACCGTTACCCCCCAAAACAGCCCCGCAGAGGGCGGTACTACCGCAGGGGATAGCGGTACTACCGCTGGGCCCAGTGGTACTACCGCTCCCCCTCGCGGTACTGCCGTGCAATCTAGGAAGGCTAGCATATGAGCAGGAATCGGACCCAGTGTTGTACTGCCGCGGTGGTAGGGCGGTACTACCGCTCTCGAGCGGTACTACCGCTTCTACTGCCGTTGCTTAGTGCCGCATAATCCGACACGAGAAGCGACCCCTTAATACATCTCCAACGTATCGACTTTTCCAAACACTTTTGCCCTTGTTTTGTACTTTAACTTGCATGATTTGAATGAAACTAACCCGGATTGACGTTGTTTTCAGCAGAACTGCCATGGTGTTGTTTATTGTGCAGAAAACAAAAGTTCTTGGAATGACCTGAAAATCCACAGAGATAACTTTTGGAAAATATAAAAAATACTGGCAAAAGATGAAGGCCAGTGGGCCCACACCCTATCCACGAGGGTGGGGGCGCGCCTAGGGGGGAGGGCGCGCCCCTTGTCTCGTGGGCCCCCTAATGCTCCACCAACCTAAACTCCAACTCCATATATTCCATTTCATGGAGAAAAAAATCAGAGAGGAAGTTTCATCGCGTTTGACGATACGGAGCCGCCGCGAAGCCCTAATCTCTCTCGGGGGGCTGATCTGGAGTCCGTTAGGGGCTCTGGAGAGGGGGATTCGTTGTCGTCGTCATCATCAACCATCCCCCATCACCAATTTCACGATGCTCACCGCCGTGCATGAGTAATTCCATCATAGGCTTGCTGGGCGGTGATGGGTTGGACGAGATTACCATGTAATCAAGTTAGTTTTGTTAGGGTTTGATCCCTAGTATCCACTATGTTCTGAGATTGATGTTGATATGACTTTTCTATGCTTAATGCTTGTCACTAGGGCTTGATACGTCTCCAACGTATCTATAATTTTTGATTGTTCCATGCTATTATATTACCTGTTTTGGACGTTTATGGGCTTTACTTTACACTTTTATATCATTTTTGGGACTAACCTACTAACCTGAGGCCCAACCCGTATTGCTGTTTTTTTGCCTATTTCAGTGTTTCGAAGAAAAGGAATATCAAACGGAGTCCAAACGGAATGAAACCTTCGGGAGCGTGATTTTTGGAACAAATGTGATCCAGAGGACTTGGAGTGCAAGTCAAGAAGCTGCCGAGGCGGCCATGAGGGTGGAGGGCGCGCCCCCCTACTGGGCGCGCCCCCTATCTCATGGGCCCCTCGGGCGTCCACCGACGTACTTCTTCCTCCTATATATACCCACGTACCCCAAAAACATCAGAGGCGACCATGAAAAACTATTTCCACCATTGTAAACTTCTGTATCCGCGAGATCCCATCTTGGAGCCTTCGCTGGCGCTCCGCCGGAGGGGGAATCAACCATGGAGGGCTTCTACATCAACACCATAGCCTCTTCGATGAGTTGTGAGTAGTTTACCACAGACCTTCGGGTCCATAGTTATTAGCTAGATGGGTTCTTCTCTCTCTTTGAATCTCAATACCATGTTCTCCCTAATCTTCTTGGAGATCTATTCGATATAACTCCTTTTGCGGTGTGTTTGTTGGGATCCGATGAATTGTGGGTTTATGATCAAGTTTATCTATGAGAAATATTTGAATCTCCTCTGAATTCTTTTATGTATGATTAAGTTATCTTGGCAAGTCTCTTCAAATTACCAGTTTGGTTTGGCCTACTAGATTGATCTTTCTTGCAATGGAGAAGTGCTTAGCTTTGGGTTCAAACTTGCGGTGTCCTTTCCCAGTGACAGCAGGGGCAGGAAGGCACGTATTGTATTGTTGCCATCAAGGATAAAAAGATGGGGTTTATATCATATTGCATGAGTTTATCCCTCTACATCATGTCATCTTCCTTAAAGCGTTACTCTGTTCGTATGAACTTAATACTCTAGATGCATGCTGGATATCCGTTGATGTGTGGAGTAATAGTACTAGATGCAGGCAGGAGTCGGTCTACTTGTCACGGACGTGATGCTTATATACACTACAAAAAAAAGACACATCCGTGACATTTTGGGCTGAACGAATTTTTTCCTGTCATACATATGACACTTCTATGACGATAGTTGTGACAAAACCCGGTATCATCATAGATGTGGTGGGCTCCTACTTCTATGACAAAATATCATGACAGAAAATGGGCTTTTCATCCTGGGCGGGCCGGAGACACAGCTGCATGGTATTCTTTGGGCCGTCCATGATGGAAAAAACCGTGGTAGAAGCGAGGGCGAGGAAAATTTCGGGGAGTTCCCGGTTACGGTGGGAGGTCGGGGGCCGAGCGATGCATGTTTCTCTCATACATGTACGTGTGTGTGTGCGAGTCGTTGGCTGTAACTGAACCCAAGCGAGGCATTGGGCTCTACTGAACCCGAGCAATTGCACTGCAGGCTACGCGTTACTAAACCCGAGCAATCGATCGATGGCTGTTAACTGAACCCGATCGAGCGATTCCTTCTACTGCTGCTAACTGAAGCCGAATGCTGCCTCGGGGATGAACAGTGAGCGTTGCGGGGGGTTTGGATGAACAGTGAGCGGTGGCGTTGCCTCTGGATGAACAGGACCCCGTGGTGTGGAGGGATGGATGAACAGTAGACGGTGGAGGGGTGCCCGTGGAGGGGTGGTTGAACAGTAGCCGGTGGAGTAGCGCGCGGTGGAGGCTAGATGAACAGGAGCCCGTGGAGGCTGGAGGAGGTCGACGGTGGAGATGAACACTATCCCGTGGAGTCCCGTTTTGTGGTACGCCATACCCCTCCCAATGAACAGGACCCCCGTTTCGACCATAGCGCTCCAACACAAGTCCGTTTCGATCGTAGGAGGTCAGTTTCCTCCATTTTGTGGTACGCCAAACCCCTCCCGATGAACAGGATCCCGTTTCGAACGTTGCCGGTCGAACACAAGGCCGTTTCCTCCGTTCTGCGGTACGCCAGGCCTCGTTTCCATTGCCTGTTCCGTCCAAGCCCTCCCGATGAACACGACCACACATTCCGTTCCGACCCAGCCGGTTGGCTCCCACGCGTTCCGTTGCCTCCTGATGAACACGACACATTCTGTTGCCTCCCCATGAACACGACGCATTCCGTTGCCTCCCCATGAACACGATGACGATGCTGTTTCTCCGTTCCGACCCAGTCATGTACACGAGCCCTGGCCGTATGTATGCGCGAGTAGGCATTCGAGACCCTGCCCGTATGTACACGTACGTGGCCGTATTTTCTTTCTTGCACCCTGGCCGCTGTACGTACGTTACATGCTACGTGCGGGCCTCTACTACGACACGTTTGCGCCTCTACATCGACCAGTATGTACGTACACATTCGAGACCAGAATGACAACGCTACATATGCTTCGACCAGGTGGGTCCCGACTGTCAGTCACTTCCTTGCCTGCGAAGATGTAGTTGGTGGGTCCCAGCAGTCAGGGGGGAAAATCGTTTTTTTCCAAACGCACTTCCTTGCGTGCGAAGGTGTAGCTGGTGGGTCCCAGCAGTCAGGGGGCAAATCGTTTTTTTGCCCGGTCGCACTTCCTTGTGTGCGAAGGTGTAGCTGGTGGGTCCTAGCAGTCAGGGGGGAAACATTTTTTCATGAAATACGGTGGCCCATCCAGTGGGTCCCTGCTGTCAGGTGGAGGAATAATTATTTTGCGCGTAATAAGGAGGCACTTCCTTGCGGCTGCCATGGACCCAACTATCAGCCTCGCCACATACACTACTCTTCCGATGGAAGTCGGTCGTTGACCACATTGACCACGCCGCGCCGAGAGCACCATGGCGGTGGACGACGGCGAGGCCTAGGAAGGGACGACACGGAGCCGGGGAAGACGCAGCAGTGGATGCCCACGCGAAGAGGAGTACGAGGGTTCACTGGTTTGGCTGCGGTGTGAGGCTGTCGTCACTGTAGAATAATAGGGGGTGTGGTGAGTAGAGGGATGGCCTGGCCAGCGGTGGGAGTAGTAGTGGGCGGTGAGGCCTCCACGGCATCACAACCGGCCATGGGAGGCAGGAGCATGCGGCACGACCGGCGCTGCTTTGGGTGGCTGGAGCACAAAGACCAGAGGTTGAATAAGCACTATGGCCGTTGGATGGACATCATATGTTCATATTGACTAAGTTGAAAAAGCCCTCCATCCCCGTAAACTTAGTAGGCCCACAAGCCAGCCTCCCACCAAGGTGAGTCCCAGCTAGTAGGGGGAGTATTCATTTTTTTGTGCGTAATAAGGAGGCATTTCCGGTGGGTCCGAGTTGACAGTGGGGGGAACGTTTTTTCACGAATTACAGAGGCCCTTCCGGTGGGTCCCACCTATGAGGTGGAGGAATCATTATTTTGCGCGTAATAAGGAGGCATTTCCCTGTGTGGGCCCCTACTGTCAGCCTCTTCCGATGGCTGTTGTTTGTTGACCATGTTGACCTCGCCGCGCCGAGAACACAAACACGGTGGACGAGGGCGAGGCCCAGGAAGAGAACCACCCGGAGCCGGCGAAGCCACCATAGCGGATGCCCACGCTGAGGGGAGAACGAGCGTTGACTGGTCGACTGCGGGGTTAAGCTAACGTCGCCGGAAAATAACAGGATGTGTGGGTGGTTAGAGGGATGGCCTGGCGGCAGCACAGCCAGCCACGGGAGGAGGGAGGAGGCAGTCCCGCCGGCGCTGGTTTGGGCGTCTGGAGCAGGAAGATCAGAGATTGAAGAAGCACAGCGGCCGTTGGATGGACATCCAACAGTCACTGCTGTGTGTTGACTAAGTTGACAAAGCCTTGCATACGCGTCAAAAAAAATTAGGACAACGTCATCGTAAACCTAGTAGGCCGAGAAGTCAGCCTCCAAATCTGTGGAAAACAGCACACAACCCATTAGCCATTATTTTCAATAATTTACAACCCATTTGCTAATTCTTAAGGATATTTGAAGCCCACATTCTTTTTATTAGCATTATAGACCATATATTCTGGGCACTGCTAAAAACTTCAACGAAATTTTGCATATTTCGGTGGGGTCCGAACTCTTTTAATCATGAAATTTCGAGTCACGTTAATTTTTTCTTTCAAAAAATTATATCAAAATAAAATTCAAAAAACAATTCTCCGCAAAAAAAAGAATGAAATTTAGAATCATAACTAGCAAGATGCCCGTTCGTTGCACGGAACATGAAGATGCATTTGTATGAATAGTTTATCTTGTGGGGGGAAAGATGATATTTTAATGTAATTGCCAGTTGGCTTTGGTTTCTATGAGAGTAGAGAAATCCTGAAAAAATGATATTTTAATGCAATTGCCGGTTGGCTTTGGTTTAAAAATTTACATCCCATTTCTTACAACTTATAGCCCGTTTTCTGGGGAAGCCCATTTCTTACTACTTACATCCCTCCTCGTCTTGAAAGATTTTCAGGCCAGCATGGCTGAGAAAAGCAAGTAGGCCTCGGTTTTGGTATTCTCTAAAAAAAGAACCGGGCTAGCCAATTTCAGAAAGAAAATATATATCAACTGGGCTCTTCATGTGCTTAATAAAAGCGTAAGCGTGGGCTAGACAGGCCACAGCCCCCGCACAGCGCACAATTGAGCTCCGTCTCTGAAACTAAAAACAACTGGGCGAGCTGCTGGGTCCCTGGTGTTATCCGCTCGTTGTGTAATTTTCTCGTTTATTGACTACATTGACAATGGCGTGGAACCTAGTTGTCAAACAATTAGGAGGAAGTATTTTTTTTTGGCTTGTAATAACGAGGCACCTGCTTGCGAAATGCAATGACCCTGGTGGGTCCCTACTGTCAGCCTCTCCACGTACAGTCATTTCTTGATTCCTCTTGGTTGTTGACCATGTTGACAACGCCAAACGGCGGTGGGCACAGCGAGCGAACCAAGGCGGAGAACGACGGCAAGGCCTCGGACGGGAACGAACAGCAGCCATGGAAGATGCGACAGTGTAGTGGCAGGTGGAGGGGAGTACGAGGGCAACACCATGCAAGTCAAGCATACAAATGGTACAAAAAGCCCAAGGATTAATTGTTCATCAAATTTTTAGACAAAACCCAGATTGAACATGACAGTAACATCTAACCCAACCACTCTTTTTTGTAGTCACAAACAAATGAATCGGTCTGATCCATAAAATCAACATCCTGTGCAAAAAAATTTGTTTCAGGATGTCTACAACTTATTGTAAATAGAAGCCGAGCATGTTTAGAAGCCCATTTGTCCACCTGCAACTTCTTTTTTTTGCTGTTCAACATGTTTGTCCGTGAGAAATCTCTTGCTATAAAAATTAAGCCTCATGGACAATAGTAACCTCGCATTCAACAGGAAGAATGTGACAAAGCTTCTGTTTGCCTTGTTGGATGCATATCGTCCCATCGTTATTGTCCTCAAACGAATGTCATGAGAACTGAGAAAATCCTTGTGCTTATAACACCAACGATTGGTTATATGTTTTACTCCATGTGGTTCTGCCTAAGTAGACATGAAGATTGAAGACAGTTAAGGTCTGAAAAAAGAGTATGTCGAAAGAACGACAATTGAATAGTTAATTCTAGTACAATATATACGGGCTTTCAATGTGCATGAAATCATCACCTCTATGTATAAATTCTCCAGAGATCGAAAGCATCGCAGCAAGCCAATAGTTATGTCCAGATCAAAACTATACATTCTGATATATATGATCTTGACAGAATCCAGCAACATTGATAGGCTATCAATGGACGAACTCTTCATTGAGCATATAACATAATATTAGTAACCAAAGTGTACTCCAAGATGATATAAAACTTATGCGCACAAATGAAAAATGCAGCATATGATTACAAATGTGTAGATGATAATATACGGTACCTGAAAAAGTGAGGAGCCAAACACCAAATTCTTGTGATTATTAAACGGGTCACGAATTACACCCAAGGTCTCCAGTTTGGGCGTAGAGACGACAATAATTTCTGAAGGTGTAGAACAATTATGAAGGAGCAACCTTTCAAGTGAAGGGGCATCTTCGATGATGAGCTATTGTCCTTTAAAACAAATTCCAATGCTTTTAAGGTGAGGCAACTTTATTTGGAGACAACTGATACCGATTTCTATTCCCAAAACAATCAGCAAGCGCTCCAAGGCAGGGCAACTAGAGTGGATGATGCAGTGCAGTGAGGCCTCCGACAGATAGACCACCACAAGCGAAAGTTTTTTTAGCAGTGGGAGTCGAAGCATTTGTACCAGATCGTCTGGTAGATGGCACCGAGCAAAGGTGGCGGTGTGGAGAGAGGAGGAAAACCGTGAGATGGACAACGATGGTGTGGGCATGAATTCTTGGCATGTTCGTGGTATGAAACTTTCGTGGTAATGGTAGAACTCAAACTGCTAGAGTTTTCCGAATTCAGGGGATGTCAGCCGAGCATCCACCTTGCCGGGTATGGACAACAGGTAGCTTTTCGGGATGCAGAGGCATTGAACGGGGCCCTGCTGGTGAGAAGAGACGATGGCTCTGAGGAGATCAAATTCAGGAAGGATAGATATCTGACGACGGTCGAGATTGAGGGGCGCGGTGTGCCATAGAGGGTGCCACCAAGTTGAGAGGACTTCTATGCGGCAGCAATCCTTGGTGGGGAGAAGCGAGATGATCTCCTCAAGGATGACGCCCGGGAGATCGCTGAT
>NC_041385.1:146444842-146478915 GCF_002162155.2 Triticum dicoccoides
TCTGTATGAGTGAGGAAGAAGGTGAGCAGGGTTTTCCGGACGAGTGGAGAAGATTGGGGAGAGGGGGAAATTGGGGGGGGGGGGAGACGGAAGCGGGAGAGCGAGTTGTTCGTGTTTATAAGGCCCACTGCACTAACTACTCGCTTTTCCCCAAGAACCACTCTCTTCTTTTGCGTTGCTGCATTGGAGCTGGCGCATGGACTTGGCTGACTGGCCATGCATGCAGGATGCATGTGCCTGGTTTGTTACTAGGCCTATTTAATAGGGTGGTTATGGAGTAAATTAAGGAGATTTATTTTCTCTGTGTGCATCCACCAAATTATAGGATGCGGTACTGGATGTAGACACTCACATTAAACTAACATTCAGAAGAACAAAAGTTCAGCATGTCTATGCATCTCAATGATTCAGCATACTATAACCAATACAAAGCTGTGAGAAGGTGTGGAAATAAAGAAAATCGGTCGGTGCTTCTCTGAGCAAAGGGCCTCCCTGTGCACGCATTAATTTCTCGGGCATGCTTGTTTCTTCTCAATGTCGCGAGCACTTTGAGCATGCTGGCAACTCCATAGCTAGCTAGCTGCCTCATCTTGCAATTGATGCTGACACATTTGCAGCAAACACATGAGGCAACAGAGATGACTCAACATGGGTCCATATTGTGCAGTTCCCCTGAAATCATATTCATTGTCCTGAATCTGAAAAGATAGGAAAACAGTAGCTATACTTAAACGATGTTGCAAAACAGTAGCACATATCAATAGCTCGGCATGACAAAACACGATCATCTAGATGAAGGGGATACTGACCTGCCTGAGGAAGATTATATATAATTTCATAAGTCCTTGGTTGATTTCCACCTTCGGCTGCTGAGGGAGTCCTGGATTAGGGGGTGTCCGGATGGCCGGACTATGACCTTTGGCCGGACTCCCGGACTATGAAGATACAAGATTGAAGACTCTGTCCCGTGTCCGGATGGGACTTTCCTTGGCGTGGAAGGCAAGCTTGGCGATACGATATGAAGATCTCCTCCCATTGTAACCGACTCTGTGTAACCCTAGCCCTCTCCGGTGTCTATATAAACCGGAGAGTTTTAGTCCGTAGGACGAACAACAATCATACCATAGGCTAGCTTCTAGGGTTTAGCCTCCTTGATCTCGTGGTATATCTACTCTTGTACTACCCATATCATCAATATTAATCAAGCAGGAGTAGGGTTTTACCTCCATCGAGAGGGCCCGAACCTGGGTAAAAACATCGTGTCCCTTGTCTCCTGTTACCATCCGCCTAGACGCATAGTTCGGGACCCCCTACCCGAGATCCACCGGTTTTGACACCGACATTGGTGCTTTCATTGAGAGTTACTCTGTGTCGTCGCCTTTAGGCCCGATGGCTTCTTCGATCGTCAATCACGACGCGGTCCAGGGTGAGACCTTTCTCCCCGGACAGATCTTCGTATTCGGCGGCTTCGCACTGCGGGCCAACTCGTTTGGCCATCTGGAGCTGATCGAAATCTACGCCCCCGGCCATCAGGTCAGGTTTGGAAGCTTAAATTACACGGCCGACATCCGCAGGAACTTGATCTTCGACGGATTCGAGCCATGGCCGAGCACGCCGCACTGTCACGATGGGCATGATTTAGCTCTGCCGCCGGACAACGCCCAGAGCGTCGCTCAGGTGTCCGCTCCAACCATTAGCTCGGAGCCTACTGCGCTAGTCGGGGATGGACGGTTGGACGCCACCCCGAGAGCCGCAATCTCTAAGGCGATAGAGCCGAATACCAGCCTAGTCCTTTGCAGGGCCCGTGATTCTAAGGTGTCGGACTCCATTCCGGACTCCGTATATCGCGCACCTCTTTCGATCGAACCCAATTGGGCTCCGATCATGGAGTTCACCGCCACGGACATCTTTGAGCACTCACCCTTTGGCGATATCCTGAATTCACTAAAGTCTCTCTCTTTGTCAGGAGAGCCCTGGCCGGACTACGGTCAGCAGGGTTGGGATACGGACGACGAAGAAATTCGAGGCCCACCCACCACCCACTTCGTAGCCACTGTTGACGATTTAAAGCGGCGGCGTAAGCGCAAGGCCAAGCCCCACCTCGACAAAGACCCAGCCATAGAGCAGGATGAATCAACGGAAGACGAACACGCCATCGAGCAACCGTCCAAACAGGGCGGACAATCCGAACAACCCATCCCCGGGAAAGATAATAGTCCAGACGACCTCACGTCGGACAAATTGCTGGAACATCAGAACCTCCACCAAAGGCTCGTTGCCACTGCACGTAGCCTGAAAAAGCAGAAGCAGAGGCTCAAAACAGTGGAAGATGCACTCAAGATCAGATGGGGCAAAGTACTCAATACCACACACAAGTACGGCAACAATCGTCACACAAAGAGCTATCCAAAGCGGAAACTACTACCGGAATTTGATGAAGAGGCCATAAAGCCCCCACAGTCAAAAAATAAGGAAGCCACAAGGTCGGATAGACGACCCCATGATCGATCTCAAGCAACAAAGGGCGCCGCACTCAATACGGCGCGTGATCCGTCCAAGAATTCGCATCAAAAAACTGGCCCAACCAGATCCATCTATGGGCCAAGAAAGCAAGCTCCAGTGAGCAATGCAATGCAAAACATATCCGAACATCGCGGCACACCTAAATACAGGGGCGCCGCACATCCCCTATGTTTTACCGATGAGGTGCTGGATCATGAATTTACAGCGGGATTCAAGCCCATAAACATAGAAGCATACGACGGAAGAACAGACCCTGGAGTCTGGATCGAGGATTATATCCTCCACATACACATGGCCAGAGGAGATGACCTCCACACCATAAAATACGTACCCCTTAAGCTCAAAGGGCCAGCCCGGCATTGGCTTAAAAGCCTTCCCAAAAACACCATGGGAAGTTGGGAAGCGCTTGAGGATGCTTTCCGGGCAAATTTTCAAGGGACCTATGTCCAACCTCCGGATGCAGATGATCTGAGTCATATAACTCAACAGCCAGGAGAGTCAGCCCGGAAACTCTGGAATAGATTCCTTACTAAAAAGAATCAGATAGTCGACTGTCCGGACGCCGAAGCCCTAGCAGCTTCCAAACATAGCGTCCGAGACGAATGGCTCGCCAGACACCTAGGCCAAGAAAAGCCAAGAAAAATGGCTGCATTAACAAGCCTCATGACCCGCTTTTGTGCAGGAGAGGACAGCTGGTTGGCAAGAAGCAGCACTAGCGACCCGAATACATCCAAACCCAGAGATGGGAACGGGAAACCGCGCCATAACAAAGAACCGCGCCGGATCAAGGACAACAGCCCGATGAGCACGGCAGTAAACGCAGGATTCAAAAGTTCTCGGCAAAATCAGAAAAAAGCCGCCCCCCAAAGATGACAGGGACGAGCTATCCAACCTCAACAAAATCTTGGACAAAATATGTCAAATCCATAGTACCCCTGGGAGACCTGCAAACCATACCCACAAAGATTGTTGGGTCTTCAAGTAGTCCGGCAAACTCAACGCCGAACACAAGGGTCTCGACACACCAAGCGAGGATGATGACGCACCCCACAAGCAGAACACCGGAGAACAAAAGAAGTTCCCACAAGAAGTCAAGACAGTAAATTCACTTCAGATGACAAAGGGGAAAAACAGAATGGCGCTTACGAAGACACGCGCCATACGGCCAGCCCCAGAGGAGCACCGCCACTGGTTGTTACAACCAATCACCTTTGATCATCAGGATTACTCCAGAGGAGCCCGGAACGCAGGCTGGACTGCCTTGGTCGTGAATCCGATCATTAACGGACTCCAATTTACAAAAGTCCTTATGGGCGGCGGCAGTGACTTGAACCTGTTATATCAGGACACAATCCGCAAACTAGGGGTAAACCCAGCTATAATCCGCAATGGCAACACTTCCTTTCAAGGAGTCACGCCGGGTCCAGATACCCAAAGTATGGGTTCCCTTTCGTTAGAAGTCACGTTCAGCTCACCCGACAACTTCCAAAGCAAAAATCTAACATTCCACATTGCCCCATTCGTAAGTCGCTATCAAGCGCTACTGGGACGTGAAGCTTTCGCCCGCTTTAATGCAATACCGCATTATGCATCCCTTACACTTAAAATGCCCGATCCACGAGGCATCATTTCATTACAGGGGAATATAAATTGACCCCCAAAGTACGGGCAAAGGTGCGGCCGCCTGGATAGCCGCCCACTAATCCAGCCCTACTATCCCGGACACGGCTCGACGAGTCAGGCATACACGTACATATGCTTAATAGCCGCATAACCCCGTACAAGGGGCTCCGCGTGTCCACACCCGGAGACAATACGACTCAATTGTTGCTCCAACTATATTTTGTTTATTTTAATATAGATTTCTCACACGCTTATTTTTTACTAAGTTCCTCTCTTTCGTAGACGAACATCATGCTACGCCCGTCCAGGATATCGCACAACGGAGACACAGGCGCAGACGTGCAGCAGGGACCCATTTCAAGGATTATTTTTAGATTAAGACCCTGCGTAAACCTTTTTTACTGTCTCTTGTTGACAACATCCCCCGGTTTTTGCTATAACCGAGGAGGAGGCTGGCGTCTTGGCATGTGGCCACGCCAGAATTTTTTGTGCGTACCTGGACACCAGGGGCTTTTTTACCAAGGGCTCTATTTTGGCCCGTCTTTATAAAGACCGAATACCTTAGGGAGTGTTCGGCGTCGCGAGTTTGGCCCTATATGCATCAACTCCGAATCATGTCTTTGGTCAAATTTTGGGTTTGCCCGGCTCCTGTGTTTTGCTTCCTTATGTTCCGTTATATCGGCTAACGCGGCACCAGGAGAACTACTGCGATTGTGCCCCGGTTCGGCCAGGCGAGTACCTCAGTAGAGAAAGCCGAAAACTGACTGTCATGATATAGCGAGAGACTGGTCAACCACTCGATGACTTTCGGAATCTTTAGGATTCCTCCGCATTAACGAAGGGCCGCTTCCCGGTCAGGCACACTCGCGCCCCGAATTCGGGTGAGCGCGGTGCCCCTAGGGGCTATTCAGTAGCCCCACTGTCAAACTCCTATGGCTAAGTGAAAGTGATAAAGCATTATAGTCTGGTTGCCTAGTTCGCCGCGCCACCACCTCCTTTGTAGGACCAAGACGTTGGTTAAGTGTGAAAAGGCGCCTTTTTGCGAACACCCCCGCATGCTATGTGTGGGGGCTGAAGCCAACGAGTGCCATCTTTCAGGTTATATACACGTATATACATTAAACGGCCGCACAGGAGGCATCATAATTCTTGCAAGCACAAGTATAAAAAGCCTTTATATTCCATCAGAATATTTGTTTACAATAGTACACACTATTCGAACACAATAACCTTCGAGCACCGCGACTCTATTAAACGAGCGCCATGAAGAACTTCCTCAAAGTAGTGCTTGGCAGGTACTCGGCTTTCGTCCGAATCCCGGGATGCAACAACACTGGCCTTCATGTCCGCCCAGTATGTTTTGACATGGGCAAGAGCCATCGGTGCGCCCTCTATGCACGCCGACCTCTTCATTGCATCAGCATGCGACACCGAACCAAGTAACAGCTGCACCAAGCCAAAATAACTCTTCGGCTCCGGCTTCTCCGGCCACAGACGACTCGCAACATACCTCATGGCGAGTCCGGATAACCTGTTCAGCTCCGCCCAGGCGGCCAAACGGTCGGATACCGAAAGTGGGCGTTCTGGATTGTGGAACTGCGACCAAAAAAGCTCTTCCAATCCATGGTCACCTCGGCCGCGGAAGTGTTCGGTCGCGTCCGCCGCACTAGCTGCCAAATCCAGATACGTATTTTCCGCACTCCACTACCGGTCTAACGGAGCATACTTGGGGTCTCCGAACTTCATCCGCAGCATATAGGGCTTTCTAGCCGTGATATCTCCGGCCTAATGCAGCTCCTCCTTCATAGCTCTCATTGCAGAGCGAGTATCCTTGGCTTCAGCAGTGATCTTTTCAAGGTCCTTCTGAGCCGCCCTATCTTCTTGTTCAAGAAATTTATAGCGGTCGGTAGCATCCTTCAATTTTATGGCCATCTCGGCTATTACCTTCTTGCTCTGGCGGTGAGCAGGCTGTTCGGCTTTTAGCTCTTCAGTCGCTTTAACGGCAGCCGCATCACTTCTCCTTTCTTGCTCCTTGGCTCGGGCAAGTTCCACCCGAAGGTTCTCCACAGCAGCAGCACCATCTACATTAAGCACATATATATAAGGCCCAAGCATCGAGCTCCTATTACCAGGTGTCTTTGGAACATACCTTGTGCCTCGTCTAGCCGCTTATTTACAAGCGCGATGTCGGCATCTGCTACATCAAGTTGCCGCTTTAGCTCGGCAGATTCATCAGTCCGGCTAGCCACCAAACGCCTCGCCACCTTCATGGAAAAGGCGACATATTATACCTGGGGTTATGATCCTCTGTGCGCCGTCACTCTTGACGACAAACAGAGTCTCAGGGGCTACTATTTATACAAGGCGCATTTAATATGCGGCTCTACCAAAAGGTACACCTTTTTGCGTACCTCAAAGCCTGTTAGTAAACTCCTAGCAGCCTCGTACAATCCGCTTTCCACGGATGAAACCCTTCCAATCACCGTATCATCAACATACGGTGTTCTTCTAAGATGGACGCCCTCCCAAGCAGATCCTTCAGCCTCTCCGACTGTGCACTAGAGTGTGCCGGACTAGCCTGACGACCTTTTCAGGGTCCGAACTTGGGAAAACCCTCCGAGACGACACCTCGGGGTCGCCTGCCTCATGAGACGGTGCAACAAGGGGAGGCGTTTCACTCTCTATCATCTCCGGACGAAGATCCCCTGAAGACAAGCTCTGCTGAGAAGGGTTGAGATCCGAACTGCAAGGTAATGTTTCGGTTATCTCCCTCGGAAATAAAACATGAGTGTCATTCATTATGGAATCCCTCCCTTCACTTACGTCTCGGGGGAGAGCGGGTCCCCATTAGGGGGCGATTCGGCCGGGGCGTTCTCTGGTGCCGAACCCTCTCTTCCCCCGTTTTGAGGCCATCACCTCCGGGTCTTCAGAGGCAGTTCTTTTCTTTCCCTGGTCAGGGGAATTTTCGATTCTTCCCTTCCTAATAGCCTCCTTCGCGGAGGTGGTAGCTCCTTGGTTCCCCCCTTCACCTTCCACCAAAAGCGCGACCTCCAGCATCCTGGTTAGCATGGGATTCGGCGCGGTCTCGGGCAGGGGGGCTGGACACCTGATAAGCTTTGCCTTCACTATCCACTCTTGTTCAAAGGACAACTCTGTTAAGGGTAATTTTGTGATGAAAATACCGATGGTGTGTCCAAATACGGGGCTACTTACCTTAGCATCCGGGCGATTGCAGCTCAGACCTGCGTCCTCGGACAAATCCGGACACCTTGCTTGTGATCCGAAGAACAATTTGTACATCTCCACGGGTGTCGCACCCATGAAATGTTGGAGGACTCGCGGTCCCTCCGGATTAAATTCCCATAGGCGGAGAGGTCGACGTTTGCAGGGCAGTGTGCGGCGAATCAGCATAACTTGTGCCACTATGATAAAATTGATATCTCTTTCTAGAAGATCTCGAATGCAGTCCTGCAACAAGGGCACGTCTTTGGGCGGCCCCCAAATAAGTCCTTCATTAACCCATGACGCTAGCCGTGGTGGGGGACCCGAGCGAAAAGTAGGTGGCGCCACCCATGTGGTGCCCCTGGGGGCTGTGATGTAAAACCAGTACCGTTGCCATAAGCCGAACTCCTCTTGAAAAGAGCCCTCGGGCCATGGAGCGTCGGCCATCTTGCTTATTATAGCTCCTCCGCACTCAGCGTGCTACCCCTCGATCATCTTCGGTTCCACCTTGAAGGTTCTTAGCCACAATCCGAAGTGAGGAGTAATATGGAGGAAGGCCTCACACACGACAATGAATGATGAGATTTGGAGGATGGACTCCGGAGCTAAGTCGTGGAACTCTAGACCGTAATAAAACATAAGACCCCTCATGAAGGGATCAATCGGGAGGCCTAGCCCCCGAAGGAAGTGAGATGCGAACACCACGCTCTCACCGGGCTGGGGAGTGGGAATGGCTTGCCCTTGAGCAGGCAGCCTATGCGAGATTTCGCCGGTAGATACCTGGCATCTCTCAGCTTCCGCACATCTTCTTCCGTAACGGAGGAAGGCATCCACCGGCCTTGAAGGTCAGAGCCGGACATCATCGAATGTCCGAGGCGCCTAAAACTAGAGCTTTGGGTGTTGGAACTCGAAGCAAGGGGCAGATTCAATTGGATTGAGAAGAAGGGAGTCGAGCCTTGGTCTCTTTATAAAGGAGTTGAATACCAAGAGCCCTCCCCGTAACTGTTTGAGACTCGCTTTCAATTAGGGAGTCATACCAAAGGCACGGTTGGGTTACCCACGCCCATATTGATGAGAATCCCGGAATAAGGGGACACGATCTCTGCTTTAACAAGACGTGCCAAGGAAACCGCCTTGCTAAATGCGCTGAGGAGGAACAGTAAAATGATTCGAATAAAGGCCTGGCCATGACGTGATGTCACGCTGCGGAATACGTCAGCAGATTAGATTGGTGAAGATATTATTCTCTCTACGGTGGCGTGTGGAACTTATTTTGCAGAGACAGACACTATACTGGTGTTCAACATCTTCTATGAAGTATTCGGAGGAGGAACCCGCCTTGCAATGCCGAAGACAACTTGCACGCCGGACTCGTCGTCATTGAAGCCTGGTTCAGGGGCTACTGAGGGAGTCCTGGATTAGGGGGTGTCCGGATGGCCGGACTATGACCTTTGGCCGGACTCCCGGACTATGAAGATACAAGATTGAAGACTCCGTCCCGTGTCCGGATGGGACTTTCCTTGGCATGGAAGGCAAGCTTGGCGATACAATATGAAGATCTCCTCCCATTGTAACCGACTCTGTGTAACCCTAGCCCTCTCCGGTGTCTATATAAACCGGAGAGTTTTAGTCCGTAGGACAAACAACAATCATACCATAGGCTAGCTTCTAGGGTTTAGCCTCCTTGATCTCGTGGTAGATCTACTCTTGTACTACCCATATCATCAATATTAATCAAGCAGGAGTAGGGTTTTACCTCCATCGAGAGGGCCCGAACCTGGGTAAAAACATCGTGTCCCTTGTCTCCTGTTACCATCCGCCTAGACGCACAGTTCGGGACCCCCTACCCGAGATCCGCCGGTTTTGACACCGACAGCTGCACTGCTTGTTTGCTCCTCCACACATGACAGGATCGTTCCGCACTGCATTCAGCAAGTCAACGTATGAATAAGCTAATTTCATCTTGCGGTGGTCATTGTACCTAGTTACAAATGTAGGAATACCTGGAGCACCATGAGGTTAGCTGACAGCAGGTAGATGCAGCCATATAAATTTTGTGCGGTGCTACCAAAATTGAGGTTTGTATCCCTTCCCGTTATGAGAATTCTTCTTGAAGTTGGTAGAATGTGACAGCTTGTTCTTTGCGATAGACTTGCCTTTCCCCTGAGATTTGTTCTTGTTGTTCTGGGGCTGGTTGGGCTGGAACTTCTTCTTGTGTACCATGTGGGCACTAGAAGCTCCCTCAGCGACCCGAGCACGTGTATCTTTTGCTCTCACCTTCTCCTCAAAATCAAGAGTGCTAATGAGATCCAAAACAGAAAACTCATGTCTCTTGTTTTCAGAGAAGTAGCAAAATCATTCCACGAAGGTGGAAGCTTGGCAATGATGGTCCCAACAACAAATTTGTCCAGCAACACACACTTAAAGTACTCAAGTTCCTTAGAGAGTGGCTGTATCTCATGAGTCTGCTGAACAACAAAGCGCTCATCAGTCATCTTGTAGTCAGAGAATTGCTCCATGACGTACAACTCGTTGCCAGCGCCCGAGGGCCCAAACGTGGCCTCGAGCACAGCCCATATGTCTTTGCCGCTGTCAAACAACATATATGAATCCACAATGGAATCATCAAGAACACTCAACAGGGCGGCTTTGAAGAGGGTATCCATGTTCTGAAAAGCTTCTTGCTGTGTAGGATTAAGATCGCCCTCAGGCTTACCCTTAGTGGTGTCATAGCAGTACATGATCTGAAACCAATATACTACTCTTGTGCGCCACCTTTTATATTGCACCCCCTTAAAAGTAGGCGGTTTCAAAAGCGCAGCAAAACCACTCGGAGTAAATTGCATATAATCAGGTTTTTGGATTGGATTGTTGAATATATGAGCAATTTAGAATGAGATTTAATCCGAATCAGCAGTAAATAGATCATGACAACAATTTCAAAAATCAAAGTAATGATGCGGACTAAACCAGGAGGACATAATCACATACTGTACAGGAGGAGCAGAACCGATGTGGTTGATGTTGTCACTCATGTTGTTGATGAAGAGGTTATCGAGGTCGGGGAAGAAGGCTGTCGTTGAGGAAGTCGTCGTAGGCAGCAGTCATAGGAGTGTGCTCCCCAAAAACCTGATGGCCCCTCTCCCGTATAGGATCACGAAAGGCGGGGTTCGAAGGACTGTTGTCCCTTCTCGCGGTGCACGCCGGAAGGAGGGCTGGAGAAGAATTGCATGGCGACGCTAAGATCTGGAACGGTGCGAAACCATATGATACAGCGACGACTAGGGTAGAGCATGTCAGGTCGGTCGTGCGAGTATAATAGTAGGCCTTTGGCCCCCAAACCCAACGTCCAGGTCAATAATAGCTCAAAAAAAGTCAATAATAGCCCCACCAAGATTTGTCTCAAAAAAACGGAGTAATTAAGGCATCCATTAGTCCCTTTAATATAAATACTATATCATTAATAATGGCCCCACCTTTTGTCTCACAAAGTATGTTGGAGTACAACCGGCTACACGTTTACAATCCGCTTCACTTCTCTCTCCTCTTCTCTCTCCTTCAACTAAGGCTAGCCATAGTGGGAGTAACTTAGGTAGTAACTTAAGACATCCCAGGACAATTTTGCTTATGTGGCAAGTATTTAATGAGGAAAGAGGTGCTTGTGGTAACATAATATGTTACTGTAACATAGTGCTTCCCGAGGCAAAATGAGTCTATGAGATAATAAATGAAGCAATCTATGATACTACTACTATGTTACTACCTCCGTCCTAGTTTATTGGTCCCCATAATATTTTGTGCCAAACTTTGACCATAGATTTAACTAAGTAAATAATAATGCATTTTAGCAAAAATTATATCCCTAGATTCGTATTTGAACATAGTTTTGAGAGATATTATTTTTGGTTACATGCATTAACATTTTTTAGTTAAATCTAAGGTCAAAGTTTTGCACAAAATACTAAAGGGACTAATAAACCAGGACGGAGGTAGTACTTTGCACTATGGAGGTAATAACTTATACTAGTCTCATATGCATGACACTACTCTAAGTTACTCCCCACTGACCAGCCTAAGCACAAATACTATATTTAAATCCTTATAGCCTGCTTATGTCATCTAATTGTAGTACTTGCTCTAAAGTTACTCTCCACTGTGTAGTCTGAAATACCGGGCGTGCAGCGGGCGGTGCCCTCGGTCGGCGCGCTGCTTCAATGGCGGAAGCAGTGAGAGGTCGCGTCGCCCTAACTTGCCTTCAATGTGGAGCGGCAGGCTCAGCTGGCGCCAGGCGGGAAGCGCGCGCGGGAGGGGGGAGGGGTTTTTGTTGGGCCAAGAAGGTGAGAAGCCAACTTGGGATTGGTCCGGACGGGGAAATATCATGTGCTCCCATACTCTGCATATGACACTAGTCTATGTTACTACTCCCTCCTTTCTGGTTTATAGAGATGTTTAGAGTAACATAGTAATATGTTACAGTATAAGTTACTCCCACTATGACCAACCTTGGCCTCTCCTAGTGCTCCACCATGTATAGCTGCTAAGCCTGCCACGTAGGCATAAAATATGATGTGGCACCAATAAACTAAGCACCTATGCATTGAAGACTTGAGTTACTAAGCCATTTAATGCACTTAGCACCTCATCTAAATAGCATGGTTAATAGTATAGCCAGCTGCTGGCTATAAGCCAGTGCCATGTCATCTACAACCCATCTTATAGTCAACATGTACAATAGTAGATCAAAAGAGTGTACAACTTTTTTATTATGTGGCCCACCTTTCATTCTCACAAAGTGCATAGGAGCACGTGCTAGAGCTGGCTCTTCATGAAGAGCCCGCTTACCCTTTTCTCTCCTCTTCTCTTTCCTCCAACTAAGCAGAAATATACTAGTTTATTCCTTATAGCCCGCTGACTCAGCTCTATTGTACTTGCTCTAAGCACATCTAAGCACTTACTAGCACCCCCTTGACCGTGGACCTTGACGGTGTACGTCACCTTGTGTCTCATAATTTTCCTCGTCATCATCTGAGTCCTAGAAGATCTCACCCACATCATCATTAGCATGCAACCGCCTTGATAGACAACATGCGCAGAAGGAGTAGAGGCGACTGGGGACGCACCACCACCACGTCATGGGCACTCCGTATGTGCTCATGTGCGTGCAGCGTGCATGTTTTTCCATCTGTGCTAGCTCTAAGGCTGAGGCTGTGGTCGTCTTCGTCTCCGACTAGTAGTTGAGCAACGACGACAAAGAGGTGTTGCAAGAGATGCGTATGCAGCGTTGCGTGCGAGCTTCGCCATAGCACGACGAACCGGACATTGCCGCGGATGGCGCACCCCTCCATGCAGCCGAGTGTGTGCGCATGCATGTGTTATTCACGTACATTCTGCGGCCGAGCGTGTGTGCATGCACTTCTTGTGTATGTGCATTGTGTGCTCCATGCTGTGCTTGTATGTGCATGAGTTGGATCGGATGGAGTTAGTGCGTTGGCTTGTGTACATGCGTGGCTGCATGTGTCATGTACATGTGTGGCTTGTTGCGTGGTTATCAATAATTCAATATAAACTACTCCCTCCGTTCCTAAATATAAGCCTTTCTAGCCATTTCAAATAGACTACAACATGCAGATGTATGTAGACATATTTTAGAGTGTAGATTCACTCATTTTGTTTCGTATGTAGTCCCTTATTGAAATCTCTACAAAGACTTATATTAGGGAACGGAGGGAGTATAAAACATCTTCAACTTAGCATCCTGATGTACCGTTTCTAGTGGTTAGCGAAAAGTTCATGTTCTTTTATTTGTTTATAGGTGGGCAGGCGGCAAAAAAACAGGGGAAAACGCGCAAGGTTCCTTGCAGACGCTCCACCGCGAGGTTCCTTGCTCCTTCTCGATCGTCGGGAATCTATGCTCTTCAACTCTTTTCTTTTACGTGAGCTTTGTTCATCCTTTTCCCAACACGCGAGACATCTAGCATCAAGGTGCATGTGTCATGCAAGAAAATGGAGATAATCAGATAAGCAGTGCGTGAGTCATGCAGGGGGAAAAGCGGGGGGAAACCCTTTTTTGTAAGTGAGTCGTGCACTTCGATGACACCTACGCAATATATTTTCTCCTCGATGGCACGTGAATAGTGCATGTACTCAACGACGGAGCACGGGATGGTAGCAATGACATGGTCAGCCCTTTTTTGGAGAGAGTATGTACTACTAGTAAATAACTTTGATGTGTCCCGTCAACTCGTAGAACGACGAGAAGCTTGATTATGCCTTCTCCCTTGCCAACGCGTGCGCGGTGGCTCGCAGCACGAGGAGAAACTTTTGCTTACAAGCGGTGGACGTGCATCAGTTCATTTGGTGTTCGATTGCCAGAAGCACTCAATAGAACCATCGACTTCCGGAAGAGGCGAAGAGCCAAGCGCAAGGTCACCTACTAACCTTAGGCTAGGCGTAGTGGGAGTAACATAAGTAGGGGTACCTCCTTTTTTTATTCTAGAAACAACCACACACGATCAAGGTGCTGGTTACGTAGAACAAATTTCCTGGAGTCCGTGCTCAGCCCTCCTCTATCTCTCTTCTCAGCCAGCCAGCGGACGCGCGGAGCCCATCGTTTGTTTACTCACATGCGGTCCCACATGTCAGTGAAAACGCAAGAGGACCCACTGAACCTACACATCTTTCACCTCCACGTGCTGGTGATGAAAAACAAATCCAATAAAGATCTTTGGTGGCCGCTTTTGGAGTTACTCAAGAGTAGTAAGATTCTATTTACAGTTTAACCCAAGATGCACATCTCGTGGCTTCAACTACCACTCTATTTTCTTTCATGACACGACCTGGATGCTAGATGTCCCACGTGTCGGCAAAAGGAGGAAGAACCCGACCAAATCTTCGGTTGTGCTCTCGGATTAGACTAGTTGTGCTAACTTAAAAAAATTATTGTGTACTCCCTCCGTTCCAAAATACTTGACTTCCATTTGTCCAAAAATGGATGTACCTATATACTAAAACATGTCTAGATACATACATATTTTGACAAATAGAAGGCATGTATTGTGCAACGGAGTGAGTAGAATGGATGCAAGTCTTGGTATTGGGAAGAAGAGTACATCCATATATTGATAGAGCGCAATTTAGTAGATGTTCTAGGACTTTTAGCTAGCATAGAGGCTAGAGATGAGACTAGTGCACTTGTTGATACTCCTAC
This sequence comes from Triticum dicoccoides, assembly GCF_002162155.2. Taxonomy (NCBI): domain Eukaryota; kingdom Viridiplantae; phylum Streptophyta; class Magnoliopsida; order Poales; family Poaceae; genus Triticum; species Triticum dicoccoides. The sequence continues at coordinate 146,459,418 of NC_041385.1, forward strand.
TAGAATAGAGGCTAGACATGAGACTAGATGCGAGGAAGCAACGTCTACTTCTTTACACTCGAAGAAGAAAGAAGCACGCAAGATCGAGACTCCGCAAATCAACAACGAATGCATCGAGAAGGCACTAATCCAACTTACAGGAGTAGTAAAATGTATTCTTGTGGTTCTTGTTTTCTTTGGTCTTGCTTGTCTAGTCAAAATTATCATTGGAGTTCATGCAAAACGGAGCTCCGTTTGGGGTCATGCGTTGGAGTTGGCCTTACAAGTGGGACCGCAGTTGAGAAAACCGACTATCGGCAAACACCCACCTCGCCCGCCGCATGATGGCTAAAGTCAGAGAAATGACGAGGTTGAAGAGATTGCTCTAGCACGGACTCCAAGAAATAATATGGTGTCAGATGGATGTCGTGGTGGTGGCTTGTGTTGTACTCCTGGACGTGAATGCTTGTTCTGGCCCATGCCATCCTACTACTCCTACTACTTACTATATACTACTAGTATCGAGGATTCGAGGTGCTGGTTACGTACAGTGAACACATATTAACATATGGCTACAGTAAGAACACCCGCCCGACGCGCAAAGCATGTGAAGCTAGTACAAATAGTGTACTACTATTGTTGATTGCCTCATCCGATAACCTGTTGCAATGCACGTACAATTATGTATTCAGAAAATATTTTTTTGCCTCGTCGCACCACTCACTCAGAGAAGAGACTTGAAAGCCATTCATAAATTTAGTAAGTTTATCACAGGCATATCATTTTATTACATACAACAGGTCATCAACCCACATCGACAACGAGGATACATTATAAATACTAAAGTTTTCATCACACAACAAATAACAAGCAATGAAATGAACTTCAACTCAACCATTCCTCGGCGTTGGAAATGCTTGCTTTGAACCACAAGTGATTCTCTGGGATGGGCCATCTATTGTCGATCTCGAGACCAACGCAGGACTGATCATCCAGGCTGAAGCGGCCTACTATATCAGTACCAGGGTAGGGAACCACCGAAATGTCCGAGGTATAGACAAAGTTGCTTCTCATAAATGGTACTAGTAACGTTGTGTCAACAGCAGTTGGATCGCCTTTCACCATCATCGGATAGTTTTGTCCAAGGAAGAGCGATTTTTCTCCAAGACTATCAATTCTGTACCAGGGAGAAGGTGTTGGCGCTAGCACACTAGTATCCATCCCGAATACCATGCAACGGGTGTTGGAATAGGTCCGGAGAGTGCGACCGTGGGAGACAACACATGCTCCCTCAGTAGTAACAAACTTAGTGCGCTGTATACACACAAGAAGAGGTGATCCATCAGAATTAGTTTCCAGGCGCCATTTAGTATATACGTTCTGCTCATCCTCATGCTCGTGATCATCACCATCGTCATCTCCCCTTGGTTATAAAATTTTTCAAGTATAGGTGGTGGAATGTTCACAGGACCTTGGAAACACAAGAAGAAGGTTAAGTAGTAAAGGGAAACTTGCTAACCCGCATGCATGTGGATGAAACAATTATAATTGCGGTGGAAGACAAATGTACAGAAAGTATAAGGATTCCATGCAAAAACAGTGCTATGAGTGGTGGCAGCAAACACAAGGCCCTCGTATTGAATATCATCACAGTACACATCTGTGTATAGAAACTGATTTTTGAGCAATATCCATCCAGTCGAACCACGAAGGACGACAACAAGCTTGTCGAAGATAGCAACAACTTCATAGTTGTTGTAATTCCAAGAGCGGTTGGGAACTCGATAAATTGCTATCTTCCGTAGAAGACAGTCACCATGATCGTATTTGAACATGCGTACAATACCGGTGTGCTCAACCTATGGGCAGTCTGTTGAGATTTTTGGAAGTGGAACCCGGTCACGAGTGTACACATTCACAAGTTCCCACTCGTAGTTGAACCCAATGTAAACAACCCAATCTCCATTTGCGCCTGCCCAGTCTTTGCCCTCAAGCGATGGCATCTTAACATCATACGTATCATTATCAAGCAGCATCAACTTGCACAAGGCGAGGCCTTCATCGTCTCTGCGCCAGTAGTCATCAGGGTCACGGCGAAGAAGATAGGGGAGATCAAACCGCTCCTTGACTCTTGGGTTCCTTGTAATGATGTTATTAGTTGAGTCGAGAATGGGCTTGAACGAACCTGCCATGCTAGCCGAGGTGATGACGTCGCACCGATCAATGAGTTCCTCCACCACGTCATCTTTCAGATCGGGGCAAGAATAACAGGGCCATTTCCGGCCTGTTCCCTCCATGGAGAAGACGATCGAACAATGGCAGAAGAAAGGGTGAAGGGCTGAAGGAAAATGGAGGAGGGAGAGGAAGAGCATGCGACAACAGTTCCAAATCGAGAGGGAAAGGCGAAGAGTCGGTGGACGGTTGTCAGTTTGCCACGATTTACGAAGAGGCGCCCTGGCCTACACGTCCGTTCGGAAATACTACTACTCGCCGTCGTCTCACTGATATGTTGGAATGGGACCACATGTCAACGGAACATGGTGTGTAATTTCTCGTGTAAAATGCGATCTGGCCGCGTTGGCCCGAGGTGCCGCATTAGTTTTTTTTTGAAAGTTTGCCTCATTAGTTATCGACCTTTATTTTTTTTAACATGCAATCTGAATGGATAACTCCTGTGGTCATCACACGTGAGCGCATATAGTGATGGTTGATTCGCCCGAGCAACTTATTACTGTGGGAATATGGGAGTAGCAGCAGATTCAAGGAACAGAGAAATGATGGTTGCTTCATCCGAGGAACTTACTGTGGCGAAGGTGGGGCTCTGTGATTTGACTGCTCACTAGTCATTACTACTGCGGCGCAATGACTGGGGTGAATCTTTCTCTCAAGTTGTGTTGTGCACTCAATAGTCCTGCATGGTAGGTGGAGCCAGATGAAGGATGTCCAACATGTCAGAGAAACGAAGTTGAATTGTTTCTGGCATTGCTATCAATCCTTCAGGATTTGTTTATATGTATGCATAATTTTGATGAAATTGTACTGTGATGCTATGAAGGTTTCAACTTTGGTTCCCGCAGGAAAAAAGCTTTCAACTTAGGATTCATGTGTCTTGCCTCGAAATTATCTCGTTACAACATTCCATCAAATACAAATGAAACTACCATGGCTAATGCATCGCAATGGTTTGCAGATCAGCGCCAATATTCACATCACAACTAAAGACAAAGTTGTGAGAAGGTGTACAAATAAAGAAAAAAATATAATTGATCGATGCTGTTCGTAGGCATGGCTCCATTTCCTTGGCACAGTGTTCATTGCTTGTTAGCTAGTTTCACCCAGCTCTGTAGCCAAAAAAGAGGTGTATGAAGGACACCACAATCCGATCATTTTGTGCAGCTCCACTAAAATCGAGCGGACCATCCCTGTTTGCAAAGATATCCAGTCCGCGTGATTACAATAATAGTGGAACTAGATGATGAAACATAACACACATAAATAGAAGCCGATCACCTCTACGATCTCTCTCTAGGACTAACTTCTTGTTGGAGAAGATTAGGCATGTAGTAGGATGAGGAGGATAGCAAAACCAATCTCCCTTTCCGCAGTCCCACGGAAATGTAAAAACGTTGCCCGTGTGACATTTTGGCAGAACTGCACAAAACACTCTTTAGAAAAGTGATTTGTGCAGTTCACCAAAAGGTCACAATAGCAACGAGGTGAAAATGGATAGCCCTGTTTGCAAAAGGAGGTCGAAAGGAAACAATTACTGCCCAATAACACGAGTTGAAGACACATACGCCGACAAAAAAGAAGCATGTTCCATGTACTAAGGGAAAGATAGCACATGGTGGTTTATCCAAAATGGTTTGAGGAGGAGATTGCAAGATGGAAAGTACGCCGGCCGAGATACGATTTAAGCAAACAACTAAAGAAGATTCACATGCAGTAATGCGGGAAGATGGGCAGTGGAGCAAGGCCGGAGGAAGCTGTACCCGAGGGTCGTCAGGATGTTACTAGGAGGGCGCCGGCGGCTTGGATCTGCCCATACTGCGGCAGCGAGCAAGTGGCGAAGGCCCTACCGCACCGGAGCTTGGTCAGAGAGAATGGCGGGTACCGTAGATCGGGACGTGCTACCTCAACACCATCAAACGGAGAGACGATGCACATCCTCCCTTTCCGCCGGCGGACGGGATGCGGCCGGATCACTGACCAACGCTGAGAGAGAGAGGGCACGGTGGCCATGTGTGAGATGGTGTGACGAGAGACAAACCCATTTTTCAATTTTCCCCATGGCAATCGTTTTATATTCTGTACGTGCCATTGAGGAATATATAACTTTATTTAATGCTAACGCGTCAAGTCGAACTTTTTTCCGTCTAGGCGTGGTACCCGACCCTCCTTCGAGTAAACAACCGCTACACGCGTCAAATTATCACGCAGACTGCCTTTTCATACAGAAACGAACTCCACCGTGTACCCGCGCGGGTGTGGCCGGGAACGAGACGTGATTACGTGCGTCCTGCGTGCACTTCTTCTTTAGGTGTAGGTACGTATGTGGGTGGGTGTGAGAGAGATGGTTTGTGCAAAACAGAGGCAATGTGTTGATGGTATCTCAATCAGAAAAACGTAACATATGCAATGTGTGTGAAACGGAGTCATGGACGTGAGATATCGGTAGAATTGAAAACAAGGATGAAGTGTGTGGCTGCGTGAAAAGTGTAGGGGATCTATCGTAGTCCTTTTGATAAGTAAGAGTGTCGAACCCAACGAGGAGCAGAAGGAAATGATAAGCGGTTTTCACTAAGGTTTTCTCTGCAAGCACTGAAATTGTAGGTAACAGATAGTTTTGTGATAAGATAAATTGTAATGAGTAACAAGCAATGAAAGTAAATAAAGTGCAGCAATGTGGCCCAATCCTTTTTGTAGCAAAGGATAAGCCTGGACAATTTCTTATAATGAGAAAAGAGCTCCCAAGGACACATGGGAATTATCGTCAAGCTAGTTTTCATCACGCTCATATGATTCGCGTTCGGTACTTTGATAATTTGATATGTGGGTGGACCGGTGCTTGGGTACTTCCCTTACTTGGACAAGCATCCCACTTATGATTAACCCCTATTGCAAGCATCCGCAACTACAAAAGAAGTATTAAGGTAAACCTAACCACAACATTAGACATATGGATCCAAATCAGCCCCTAACGAAGCAATGCATAAACTAGGGTTTAAGCTTCTGTCACTCTAGCAACCCACCATCTACTTATTACTTCCCAATGTCTTCCTCTAGGCCCAAATAATGGTGAAGTGTCATGTAGTCGACGTTCACATAACACCACTAGAGGAAATACAACATACATCTCATCAAAATATCGAACGAATACCAAATTCACATGACTACTAATAGCAAGACTTCACCCATGTCCCCAGGAACAAACATAACTACTCACAAAGCATATTCATGTTCATAATCAGAGGAGTAATAATATGCATTAAGGATTTGAACATATGATCTTCCACCAAGTAAACCAATTAGCATCAACTACAAGGAGTAATCAACACTACTAGCAACCCACAGGTACCAATTTGTGGTTTGGATACAAGATTGGATACAAGAGATGAACTAGGGTTTTGAGAGGAGATGGTGCTGGTGAAGATGTTGATGGAGATTGACCCCCTCCTGATGAGAGGATCGATGGTGATGATTTCCCCCTCCCGAAGGGAAGTTTCTCCAGCAGAACAGCTCCGCTGGAGCCCTAGATTGGTTCTGCCAAGGTTCCGCCTCGTGGCGGCAGAGTTTCGTCCCGTAAGCTTGCCCACAATTTTTTCCAGGGTAAAAGTCTTCATATAGCAGAAGATGGACACCGGAGGGCCATTAGGGGGCCTAGGAGACAGGGGGTGCTATGTCTTGAGCTTGCATTGGTTTTCCTTGAAGAGGAAAGGGTGATGCAGCACAGTAGCGTAAGTATTTCCCTAAGTTTTTGAGAACCAAGGTATCAATCTAGTAGGAGGCTCCTCACAAGTCCCACGAACCTACACAAACAAACAAAAAACTCGCAACCAACGCGATAAAGCGGTTGTCAATCCCTTCACGGCCACTTGCGAAAGTGAGATCTGATAGAGATAATATGATAAGATAAATATATTTTTGGTATTTTATAATATAAATGCAGAAAATAAAGATGCAAATAAAAGTAGATTGGAAACTTATATGATAAAAGATAGACCCGGGGGCCATAGGTTTCACTAGAGGCTTCTCTCAAGATAGCATAAGTATTACGGTGGGTGAACAAATTACTGTCGAGCAATTGATAGAAAAGTGAATAATTATGAGATTATCTAGGCATGATCATGTATATAGGCATCACGTCCGTGACAAGTAGACCGACTCCTGCCTGCATCTACTACTATTACTCCACACATCGATCGCTATCCAGCATGCATCTAGAGTATTAAGTTCATAAGAACAGAGTAACGCATTAAGAAAGATGACATGATGTAGAGGGATAAACTCAAGCAAAATGATATAAACCCCATCTTTTTATCCTCGATGGCAACAATACAATACGTGTCTTGCAACCCTTTCTGTTACTGGGTAAGAACACTGCAAGATTGAACCCAAAGCTAAGCACTTCTCCCATGGCAAGAAAGATCTATCTAGTAGGCCAAACCAAACCGATAATTCGAAGAGACTTGCAAAGATAACTCAATCATACATAAAAGAATTCAGAGAAGATTCAAATATTATTCATAGATAAACTTGATCATAAACCCACAATTGATCGGATCTCGACAAACACACCGCAAAAAGAGATTACATCGAATAGATCTCAACAAGAGAGGGGGAGAACATTGTATTGAGATCCAAAAAGGGAGAAGAAGCCATCTAGCTAATAACTATGGACCCGAAGGTCTGCGGTAAACTACTCACAACTCATTGGAGGGGCTATGGTGTTGATGTAGAAGCCCTCCGTGGTGGATTCCCCCTCCGGCAGAACGCCGGCGACGGCTCCAAGATGGGATCTCACGGATACAGAAGGTTACGGTGGTGGAAATATTTCTTTGGTGTCTCCCTGGATGTTTTTGGGGTATGTAGGCTTATATAGGAGGAAGAAGTACGTCGGTGGCCGCCCGAGGGGCCCACGAGACAGGGGGGCGCACCCTGTAGGGGTGGGCGCGTCTCCCACCCTCGTGGCTGCCTCGTCTACTTCTTGACTTGCACTCCAAGTCCTCTGGATCACGTTCGTTCCAAAAATCATGCTCCCGAAGGTTTCATTCCGTTTGGACTCCGTTTGATATTCCTTTTCTTCGAAATACTGAAATAGGCAAAAAAACAGCAATACGGGTTGGGCCTCATGTTAGTAGGTTAGTCCCAAAAATGATATAAATGTGTAAAATAAAGCCCATAGACATCCAAAACAGGTAATATAATAGCATGGAACAATAAAAAATTATAGATACGTTGGAGATGTATCAGGGGGCGCGCCCAGTAGGGGTGGGCGCGCCCCCCACCTCCTGGCCAGGGTGTGGGCCCCTTGTGGTGTTTCTTCCGCTCAATAATTCTTATTGATTCCAAAAATAAGTTTCGTGGAGTTTCAGTATTTTTGGAGCAGTGCAGAATCGGTTTCCAATATTTGCTCCTTTTCCAGCCAGAATTCCAGCTGCCGGCATTCCCCTTCTTCATGGTAAACCTTGTAAAATAAGAGAGAATAGCCATAAGTATTGATATATAAAGTGTAATAACAGCCTATAATGCAATAAATATTGATATAAAAGCATGATGCAAAATGGATGTATCAACTCCCCCAAGCTTAGACCTCGCTTGTCCTCAAGCGAAAGCCGAAATCGAAAAATATGTCCACATGTTTAGAGATAGAGGTGTCGATAAAAATAAAATATGGACATGAGGGCATCATGATCATTCTTATAACAGCAACATATATAGATTTTATCATATGAATTCTTATGCTCAAGTAACGATCAATTCACAATGTCAAGTATGCTTCAGAAACTTCATTGAAAGCTAACAAACTATAATCTCAGTCATTGAAGCAATTGCAATTTATCATAACATCAAAAAGAGTCCAAAATAGAGCTTTTCAACAAGTCCACATACTCAACTATCATGTAGTCTTCTACAATTGCTAACACTCACGCAATACTTGTGGTTGTGGAGTTTCAGCCGGACACTGAGAAAGATAGGGGCTTATTGTGTTGCCTCCCAATGTATTCACCTTTAGGTGATGTCAACAATAATAGTCCATGCTAACTTACATCCAATTGGATATGTATATCATGATCTTTTAAACACGAAGAGCTTGCCAAAGGATAAAATGAAAAAGGGAAAGGTGAAGATCACCTTGACTCAAGCATAAAGTAAAAAAATGTAAAGTAAAAGATAGGCCCTTTGCGGAGGGAAGCAGAGGTTGTCATGTGCTTTTAGGGTTTGATGCATAAAATCTTAATGCAAAAGAATGTCATTTTATATTGCCACTTGTATATGGACCTTTATTATGAAGTCCGTCACTTTTATTACTTCCATAACAAGATCGTATAAAGCTTATTTTCTCTGCACTAATAAGTCATACATATTTAGAGAGCAATTTTTATTGCTTGCAACATGACAACTTACTTGAAGGATCTTACTCAATCCATAGGTAGATATGGCGGACTCTCATGGCAAAACCGGGTTTAAGGATATTTGGAAGCACAAGTAGTATCTCTACTTGGTGCAAGGAATTTGGCTAGCATTATGGGTAAAGGCAAGCTCAACATGTTTGGAAGGTCAATGACAATATATACTTTAACTGAGATGTGAGAAAACATAAACCATTTTGTTGTCTTCCTTGTCCAACATGAACTCTTTTAGCATGTCATACTTAATGAGTGCTCCCAATCATAAAAGATGTCCATGATAATATATGTGTATGTGAACCTCTCTTTCCTTATTACTTCCTATTAATTGCAATGATGACCAAAACTACGTTTATCAACTCTCAACAACTTTTATGCCTCATACTTTCTATGTGTGAAGTCATTACTATCCATAAGATCAATATGAACTCTTTTATTCTTTCTACTTTCTCAAGATCATAGCAACATAGCAAAGCCCTTGACTCAACACTAATCTTTATTATAGATAGATCATGGACTCGATTACATAAAGAGATCACAAAGAAAAACTCAAAACTACTTGATATCAAAACTTCAATCTACTAGATCAAGATACTGCTAAAAGGATCGAACTAAATAAAACGGTAAAGATAGGAGTGTGATGGTGATACGATACCGGGGCACCTCCCCCAAGCTTGGCAGTTTCCAAGGGGAGTGCCCATACCCATGTAATTATGTCCTCGGAGGTGGTGAAGTAGGAGTTGTTGATGATGTAGGCTTGTCGTCCATCTTCCAAGGCATAGGCTCACCATCATAGAAGGATGATCGAGTCTCCGGGATCCTTAAATCTGTAGCCAAACTCATCGTCTTGAATCTATATTCATACTCACAGTTCTGGTATTGCAGGTCATAGATCTGGGCTTGGAGGTGCTCGATTTTCTCTTGAAGCTTGAAGATGGTTTCCCCAATGACTTTGGCATCTAGCTTGTGGTTGTTGGTGAACTCTGTGATCATCATATGGTTGGCGTTGAGTCCACGCTCCACCATCCCTTGGCACTTGAAAACTTGCTGCTCCACGGCTTCGAGCTTTGTCTCCATGCTTCCGGTATGCTTTGGTCCCTCCACATCGCGGATGTGCAACACCCCCTCACGCATCTCAATGGTTTGAGGGTGTTGCAGCACCTCCGCGAGATAGGGGTTGATGACCCTCTAGAATAACTTGTCCTTGGGAGAGTTTGGAGACGTCATGATGCTCTAGATCTGAAACAAAAACAGCTCGAAACGAAAGCAGAGGATATTTGCGTGATACAGTGGTCAAAACCTTCAGGAGTTTATATAATGAATTTTTACCGACCAAAATATGTAACATGCAAGAAAACAGAGTCCGGGAGGCACACGAGGTGTCCACGAGACAGGGGGGCACGCCCAGTAAGGGTGGGCACGCCTTCCACCCTCGTGGAGGCCTCGTGTCCTTTGCGGACTACTTCTTTCTTCCTAAAATTCTTAAATATTCCAAAACTGATAAAAATTGCCATTAGAATTGTTTTGGAGTCAGTTTACTTACCGTACCACATACCTATTCCTTTTCGGAGTCTGGAACGCTCTGGAAAGTGTCCTTTACGTATTCCTCCGGGGTTACGGTTTCAATAATATTAGTTTCAACATTGGTAGGATTACCTGAGATATAATGTTTAATTCTTTGACCGTTCACCACCCTCGGACTTTTTCCTTCGAAGTTGTTAATTTTTACGGCACCAGAACGATAGACCTCCTCGATAACATAAGGACCTTCCCATTTAGAGAGAAGTTTTCCTGCAAAAAATCTTAAACGAGAGTTAAATAATAACACATAATCACCTAAGTTAAACTCATGCTTTTGTATACTTTTGTCATGCAAGCGTTTGACTTTTTCTTTGAATAGCTTGGCATTCTCATAGGCTTGGGTTCTCCATTCATCAAGTGAGCTAATATCAAATAACCTCTTCTCACCGGCAAGTTTGAAGTCATAGTTGAGCTCTTTAATAGCCCAATATGCTTTATGTTCAAATTCTAGAGGTAAATGACAAGCTTTTCCATAAACCATCTTATATGGAGGCATGCCCATAGGATTCTTGTATGCTGTTCTATAGGCCCATAATGCATCATCTAGTTTTTTGGACCAATTCTTTCTAGATCTATTGACAGTCTTTTGCAAAATTAATTTGAGCTCTGTATTGCTCAACTCTACTTGACCACTAGACTGCGGATGATAAGGAGATGCGATTCTATGATTAACATCATACTTAGCAAGCATCTTACGGAAAGCACCATGAATAAACTGTGAACCACCATCAGTCATAAGATATCTAGGGACTCCAGACCTCGGAAAAATAAGTTATTTAGGCATTTTAATAGAAGTGTTATGATCAGCACTACTAGTTGGAATAGCTTCTACCCACTTAGTAACGTAATCAACAACAACTAAAATATGTGTGTAACCATTAGAGGCAGGAAAAGGTCCCATATAATCAAAGCCCCAAACATCAAATGGTTTAATAACAAGAGAATAATTCATAGGCATTTCTTGACGTCTACTAATATTACCAATTCTTTGACATTCATCACAAGATAAGACAAACTTACAGGCATCTTTGAAGAGAGTAGGCCAATAAAAACCAGATTGCAATACCTTATGTGCAGTTCTATCTCCAGCGTGGTGTCCTCCATAGGATTCAGAGTGACACTTGCATAGGATCTGTTCCCGTTCATGCTCAGGTACACAACGCCTAACAACACCGTCTACTCCTTCCTTATAAAGGTGTGGGTCATCCCAAAAGTAATATCTTAAATCACAAAAGAACTTTTTCTTTTGCTGATATGTGAAACTAGGTGGTATAAATTTAGCAACAATGTAATTAGCATAATCAGCATACCAAGGAGCAGTACGAGAAGCATTAATGACCGCTAATTGTTCATCAGGAAAGCTATCATCAATAGGTAGTGGATCATCAAGAACATTCTCTAACCTAGACAAGTTGTCTGCAACGGGGTTCTCAGCTCCCTTTCTATCAATAATATGCAAATCAAATTCTTGGAGCAAGAGAACCCATCTAATGAGTCTAGGCTTAGCATCTTTCTTTTCCATAAGATATTTAATAGCAGCATGATCAGTGTGAATAGTAACTTTGGAATCAACAATATAAGGTCTAAACTTATCACATGCAAACACAACTGCTAAGAATTCCTTTTCAGTAGTGGCATAATTTCTCTAGGCAGTATCAAGAGTCTTACTAGCATACTGTATAACATTCAATTTCTTATCAACTCTTTGCCCTAGAACAGCACCTACAGCATAATCACTAGCATCACACATAATTTCAAAAGGTAAATTCCAATCAGGTGGCTGAACAATAGGTACACTGATCAAAGCTTTCTTAAGTATTTCAAATGCTTCTACACAATCATCATCAAATACAAAAGGAATATCTTTTTGTAATAAATTAGTCAGAGGCCTAGAGATTTTAGAAAAGTCCTTAATGAACCTCCTATAAAAACCGGCATGACCAAGAAAACTTCTTATACCTTTTATGTCCTTGGGACATGTCATCTTTTCAATAGCATCAACTTTAGCTTTATCAACTTCAATAACTCTCTCGGAGATCTTGTGCCCCAAGACAAGGCCTTCATTAACCATAAAGTGGCACTTTTCCCAATTCAACACGAGACTAGTGTCTTCACATCTCTGCAAAACTCGATCAAGGTTGCTCAAGCAATCATCAAAAGAGGATCCATAAACGGATAAATCATCCATGGATACCTCACAAATCTTTTCACAAAAGTCAGAGAATATAGCCATCATGCATCTTTGAAAGGTAGCAGGTGCATTACATAAACCAAAAGGCATACGTCTATAAGCAAAAGTACCGAAAGGACAAGTAAAAGTAGTTTTTGATTGATCCCCCGCTGACACAGGTATTTGAGAGAAACCAGAATAACCATCTAGAAAGCAGAAATGTGTGTGTTTGGATAGTCTTTCTAGCATTTGATCAATAAAAGGTAAAGGGTAATGATCTTTCTTAGTAGCTTTATTTAATTTACGGAAATCAGTTACCATCCTATAACCTGTAATAATTCTTTGCGGGATCAATTCATCTTTATCATTAGGAACGATAGTAATACCTCCCTTTTTAGGAACACAATGGACAGGGCTTACCCAATCACTATCAGCAATAGGATAAATTATACCTGCCTCAAGGAGCTTTAGTATATCCTTTCTTACCACTTCTTTCATTTTGGGATTTAACCGTCGTTGACGATCTCTAACTGGTTCGGCGTCTTTCTCCACATTTATTTTGTGTTGGCATAGAGTGGGACTAATGCCCTTAAGATCATCCAGAGTATATCCAATAGCAGTACGGTACTTCTTTAGAGTTTTCAACAATCTTTCTTCTTCTTGCTCTGAAAGGTTAGCACTAATAATAACAGGATATATTTTCTTTTCATCAAGATAAGCATACTTAAGATTATCAGGTAATGGTTTGAGTTCAAACACGGGATCACCCTTGGGTGGAGGGGGATCCCAAAGAATTTCAATGGGAAGGTTGTGTTTCAGCATAGGTTCCTGTTGAAGGCACACTTCATCTATTTCCCTTCTTTCTTTCATAAACATATCATTTTCATGGTCTAGCAAATATTGTTCTAACGGATCAGTAGGAGGCACGCCAATAGAAGCAAGACCAATAATCTCATCCTTACTAGGCAGTTCTTTAACATGGGGCTGTCTACGAAACTTAGCAAAATTAAACTCATGTTTCATATCCCTTAAGCCAATTTCAACAATATCCTTTTCACAATCAATCTTAGCATTAACAGTGTTCAAGAAGGGTCTACCAAATATAATGGGACAAAAGTCATCTTGTGGGGAACCAAGAACAAGAAAATCAGCAGGATATTTAACTTTCCCACACAAGACTTCAACATCTCTAACAATCCCAAATGGTGTAATAGTATCTCTATTGGCAAGCTTAATAGTGACATCAATATCTTCTAACTCAGCGGGTGCAATATCATGCATAATCTCATTGTAAAAGGAAATAGGTATTGCACTAGCACTAGCACCCATATCACATAAGCCATGATAACAATGATCTCCTATTTTAACAAAAATAACAGGCATGCCTACAATAGGTCTATGTATCTTAGTATCGGGTCTAGCAATATTAGCAGTCTCACCACAGAAATAAATAACATGCCCATCTAAATCATCATCCAAGAGATCTTTAACCATAGCAATACTAGGTTCAACTTTGATTTGTTCAGGAGGTGTATAAGTCCTAGTATTACTCTTACAAACAACAGTTGAAGTTTTAGCATGATCCTTTATCCTAACAAGAAAAGGAGGTTTCTCAACATAAGTAGTAGGAACAATAGGATCACTATAAGTGACAGTCTTTTCTTCAACTGTAATAGGTGCAACTACTTTTACTTCAATGGGAGGATTATATTTAAACCACCTCTCCTTAGGGAGATCAATGTGAGCAGCAAAAGATTCACAGAAAGAAGCTACTATCTCAGAGTCAAGTCCATATTTAGCGCTAAATCCATGAAAAGCATCGGTATCCATAAAAGATTTAACACAATCAAACTTAGGTGTCATACCTGACTCCTTACCATCATCGGAACCCCAATCTTCAGAGTTGCGTTTAATTCTTTCCAATAAGTTCCATTTGAATCAATAGTTTTCAGCATATAAGAACCAGAATAGGAAGTATCGAGCATGTTGCGATCATTGAGAGAAAGCCGAGCATAATTTTTTTGTATAATCATTTCTCTGGAGAGCTCATGATTGGAGCATGAATATAACATTGACTTAAGACTCCCCCAAGCTTGAGCGATGCTTTCTCCTTTGCGAGGCCAGAAATTATATATGTAATTACGATCACGATGAACAAGATTCATAGGATAGAACTTCTGGTGAAATTCCAACTTCAATCATTTATAATTCCAAGATCCCGTATCATCACATAGCCTATACCATGTCAATGCATCGCCCTTCAAAGATAAAGGGAAGACCTTCCTTTTGACAACATCATCGGGAATACCTGCAAGCTTAAATAATCCACAAACTTCATCCACAAAGATAAGGTGTAAATCAGGATGCAATGTTCCATCTCCTGCAAACGGGTTAGCTAGTAGTTTTTCTATCATACCCGAAGGAATCCCAAAGTAAATATTTTCAATAAGTTCAGTAGGTTGAGGAGCAACTCTTTGCTCTTCTGGTCGGGGTGAAGATACCCCGAACAAGCCCCTCAAAGGATTAGTTTCCATAGTAACAAGTAACAGAAAATTTCAGCACACTATATAAATGTTTCCTTACCAAGTTCCACTCACCAAAAGCGCTACACTCCCCGGCAACGGCGCCAGAAAAGAGTCTTGATGACCCACAAGTCTAGGGGATCTATCATAGTCCTTTCGATAAGTAAGAGTGTCGAACCCAACGAGGAGTAGAAGGAAATGATAAGCGGTTTTCAGTAAGGTTTTCTCTGCAAGCACTGAAATTGTAGGTAACAGATAGTTTTGTGATAAGATAAATTGTAACGAGTAACAAGCAATGAAAGTAAATAAAGTGCAGCAAGGTGGCCCAATCCTTTTTGTAGAAAAGGATAAGCCTGGACAATTTCTTATAATGAGAAAAGAGCTCCCGAGGACACATGGGAATTATCATCAAGCTAGTTTTCATCACGCTCATATGATTCGCGTTCGGTACTTTGATAATTTGATATGTGGGTGGACCGGTGCTTGGGTACTGCCCTTACTTGGACAAGCATCCCACTTATGATTAACCCCTATTGCAAGCATCCGCAACTACAAAAGAAGTATTAAGGTAAACCTAACCACAACATTAGACATATGGATCCAAATCAGCCCCTAACGAAGCAACACATAAACTAGGGTTTAAGCTTCTGTCACTCTAGCAACCCATCATCTACTTATTACTTCCCAATGCCTTCCTCTAGGCCCAAATAATGGTGAAGTGTAATGTAGTCGACGTTCACATAACACCACTAGAGGAAAGACAACATACATCTCATCAAAATATCGAACGAATACCAAATTCACATGACTACTAATAGCAAGACTTCACCCATGTCCTCAGGAACAAACGTAACTACTCACAAAGCATATTCATGTTCATAATCAGAGGAGTAATAATATGCATTAAGGATCTGAACATATGATCTTCCACCAAGTAAACCAATTAGCACCAACTACAAGGAGTAATCAACACTACTAGCAACCCACAGGTACCAATTTGTGGTTTGGATACAAGATTGGATACATGAGATGAACTAGGGTTTTGAGAGGAGATGGTGTTGGTGAATATGTTGATGGAGATTGACCCCCTCCCGATGAGAGGATCTTTAGTGATGACAATGGTGATGATTTCCCCCTCCCGGAGGGAAGTTTCCCCGGCAGAACAGCTCCGCCAGAGCCCTAGATTGGTTCCGCCAAGGTTCCGCCTTGTGGCAGCGGAGTTTCATCCCGTAAGCTTGCCCACGATTTTTCCCAGGGTAAAAGCCTTCATCTAGCAGAAGATGGACACTGGAGGGCCACCAGGGGGCCCAGGAGACAGGGGGCCCGCCCAGTAGGGGTGGGCGCGCCCCCCACCCTCCTGGCCAGGGTGTGGGCCCCTGAGGTGTTTCTTCCGCTCAATAATTCTTATTAATTGCAAAAATAAGTTTCGTGGAGTTTCAGGATTTTTGGAGCAGTGCAGAATAGGTTTCCAATTTTTGCTCGTTTTCCAGCCAGAATTCCAGCTGCCGGCATTCCCCCTCTTCATGGTAAACCTTGTAAAATAAGAGAGAATAGCCATAAGTATTGATATATAAAGTGTAATAACAGCCCATAATGCAATAAATATTGGTATAAAAGCATGATGCAAAATGGACATATCACTGCGCGATCGATAAAGAGTGCCATTGAATTTGTGTTTGCCCACGTCAAAGATACAGGGCGACTGGCCTACTGGAATTTGAGAGGGCAGAGGTGCAGTTTTTCTCCGTGGCATGGATACCTACCTACAACATTCGACTATCGGTGTGTGGGGGGGGGGGAGGGGGTAGAGACCGATCGACTAGTATATGTGTGGGGAAGGAGAGAGACCTATCTATGTATTGAGGGAGATCGATCGACATCCATGGATATGTGTAGCAGAGGAATAAGGTTGGGAAAAAGACAAAGGTAGAGCGTCGGAGGATTGGTGGTGGAGTGGCATCTCACAAATGGTGGGAGAGGCCTGCTAGACAAACAACAAACGGAGGGTATGAGTGCAATATCAATAAGAGAGGGCGGGGGATGTCCGTCTGTCTATGCACGTGCGTGTGAGAGACGAGTCGGGAGGTATTCAAGGATGATGAGGGGAGAAGATATGGTTGTGGTAAGCATACGTAACTACATAGGAAGATCAACCGTCGTGTGTCCGAGAAAAGGAGAGACATAACTAGCAATGTAAGTGTATCGGTGCTTGGTGAAAAAGAATTATAGTCGACCTGGCTATATGTAGGGAGATCGGTTCATAAACACGTCTGCATGTGTTAGAAGCAAATAAGGTCCGGAGAGGCAGACAGGGGAGAGGGTGTGGCTAGGAGGTGGTGCGAGAGGCCTACCATGTCAAGGGGGAGGAGTGTGCGAGTATGTGATCAATGAAAAGAGGGGCGGGAGTGTGCACCTGCGTGGAATTGTATTGGACATAGGGGGGCATGGACGGTGAGAAGAGAAGAGGGGAAGTATATATGTGTTTGTTGTAGGCACACTTGGCTAGAGAGGTATATCGACCGGTGTGTGCCAGAAAGAAGGAGCCGGGGGCCTACACACACTGCTGGTGGACGACCTAAAGAGAAATAATGAACATTCGCAATGGAGGGGACGCTAAGGGTGTGTGAGCGGGGGCGGGCGTGTGCATGCACGATAGAAAGTTAGCGCTAGCTAGCTACAAATAGAAGAGGATCATGAAGGTGTAAAAGACGAACAAAGATCATAGTTCATTATAAAAATGTGGATACGTATACTTGAAGAAGATATCATAATGTAGAACAATGATTATAATTTGGGCTAATGTGTGGCTTTTGCAACTCAGGTCTGAATACTTGTCATAATGTAGGGGGCGGGGCACTATACTTTGTGTGATAAACATGGTGTACATATGGAACATGGTTTAGATTATGAATATATAGTTAGTACATCAAATGTACTATTATTTGGAACCAACATCAAGTGTATTCAAAAAATAGAATTTGAGTTCATGTAGTACACATAGTTCATATCTATCTCTATAGTAATCATGTGGTGTGTTATTAAGGTAATACACGAATGATGGTTGAAGTTGGCTACAATCATGATTGTAGATTCTTATTGAAATAGAGAAACGAATTCAAATTTAGTTCGAATCGGTAGTATAGACATTTGGAATGCACTAAAATGTTGGTATGAGTAGGTTACATGCATTATACAGCAAGCGAAAAAATTTAATCGGACATAACATGGATTCAAACTCCCTCCTTCCATCTATATAGGGCGTAATGAGATTTTTAAGACCGCCGTTGACTATTGACAAGATTAATAGTACATGACATGCACAATGTGAAAATTATATCATTGAAAGAACCTTTCAAAGACGAATTTAACGGTGTGCTTTGTGTAAGTTGCATGTCATATATCATTGCTCTAATATTTGGTCAAATTTAGCATCGAAAAACGCATTAGGCCCTATATAGATGGAAGGAGGGAGTAGCTTTGAATAGCATTTGTATAGTAAAACGGGGCAAGACTCTCTCTTTGTGTGGTGTGAATAGTTTTATTTTTTTCGTTTTCTTTTTGGTTGAGGGAAGTGCAAATTGATTTGGTACATACAAGTATAATATTACTACATGTTAGGCTTGTCCCTAAAATTCAACCCGCGTCTTGTTATATCCCGAAAATTCAGATATCGTGCTCCCAAAACCGGCGCCTTCACAACCCGCACCTTGCTATCCCGAAATTACAACACGCGCGAAAACTCCCTCCAGCTGCCAAATCCCGACACGCGAAATCCCCCTTCTAACCCTGAGCCGAAAGGGCCGCTAGTTCAAATCGGTGGGGGGGGGGTACTTTTGTAACACACCCTACATTTTGGACAAGTGCGTCCCTAAGTCATGCTTCACCCCTCCCATCGCCCCCTTTTCGCTATTCGAAATCCCAGGCCGCCATAACCCCTCCGCTCCAGCCGCGAAACCCCACCCTCCTCCGTCCGCCACGTCATCACTGCCTAGCCGAAGCCTCTTCCCCGACGATGTCGTCCACCGCAACAGCTCGACGTTCCTTGTCCACCTTCCCGGATGAGGATCCGTCGTCCATCTCGCCATCCCGCCAGTTCAGCCGCCCCGTCCTCCACTTCCAAGGAGCTGCTCCGACGATTGCCTCGTCTATCGCGGTTGCTCCATCCCCACAGCGCCGCCTTAACCTGCTCCACCGGAACTGCAACATCCTCACCGACTCCTCGGACGAAGCCGAGGCCTACTCGGCGCCACCTAAGAGGTTGTACACTCATCACATCGCACCTTCTCCTTAACTCGACCTCCCGGCACCGATGGTGCTCCATCCCGCACCCCCATGGAGCAGCTACCTTGAAGCCGGCGTCGCGGGCAACATCTCCATGACGGCTCTCCCCAAGTGCGAGGCTCCTTCGGTGGCGGCGGCCATACCAGCCGGATCTGTTGCTGCTGCTCCGGCTCTCGCTCGCTCGCTCGCGCTGATGCTTCTGCTCCGGCTCTCGCTCGATCGCTTGCTCACCCAGCTGCTGCTGCTACTCTCCCCCTTGCTCATGCTGCTGCTCTGCTCCGATTTAGCCACACTTCAGTGACCGAATCGACTTTTCGGTCAGTCAATTTTCAGGG
>NC_041385.1:146479191-146486427 GCF_002162155.2 Triticum dicoccoides
CCGGAGTTAAGGAAGAACCATCCGCAGCTGGGACGAGGGCTCGCCGGTGAGGTACCCCGCTATCTATCTTAGGATTCAGGGTGGGGGGGCTAGAGGGCTGGCCAGGGCGGCGGTGGGGAGTTGTTTCGGGGCGGCGAGGCGGTGCTGGGGCCGGTGGTTCGGCCGGTGGTGGCTGGCGGCTCAGGGGGGTGCAGGTTGAAGATGAACTGCAGGCCCTCCCTAAACTACATGTCAAGCGCCTCTCTGCTACCATTGCGTTCAGTTTCGACAGTAGCATTCAGATTCCACAGTAAATTTCAGTTTCGACAGTTAAGTTCAGAGTTAACAGTTTTTACCTCATCTGTTGTAGTCAGGTAGTTTTGATGATGTTAGTTTTACATCCATTTTACATCATCTATTGGAGATGCTATTAGAATCCCACTTGAGATTGACCATGTCTGTCTTGTGCTGCTTCAGCCTTGACGTCTTACGGCTCACCGGAGCTGCTCCAACGACAGAACGATCCATCACAACAGAGCAGTGCCCTGGACGCCGTCTACAGATTCCTCAGATCTTCCTCCACACCTCCGACATCCACCTCTGCCTCAACTACTTCAGCAACCAACCCAATGATGCTAAGGTCGACACGGCTACAGCAAAGAGGTTGTACACTTGTCGCATCACTTATTACTATACATTCATGTCGATCCATTAGGGCTATTTTGGTTCAACGGAAAAACATAGCAATAGGGAATTTTCCAATGGCACTCTACTATTCAATTATTCATGCATTTTGTTGAAAGGAATGAAGCAAAACATCCACCTGGACCTACTTTTCAAAATCCTATGCATGAAAACAAGACCAAGTGCATTAGTGCCAGAATAACATTCTAACTGTACACGCTTTTATATGGTTTCACTTTATTTTGGCCATGTTTCTTTGCATTCCTCTGCTCTTCCAATTCCTGTAAACCAAACACCAAAGTTGACAGAAATCCTGTGTTTAAAAATGCTCTGTTTACCATGTGCATTTTCCTATCCTATTCCGGTGTTTTTCCTATCCCTGCGTTTTAAGACTCATGCAAGCCAAATGATCCCTTACAGAATTACTTTAGTTATAGGTACATGTCAAAGGGAACTTTGTGTGGTTTGTCCTGCTCCTGTCGCGACGCCGTCCACCTCATCTGAGCTGCTCCATCGATAGAAGCATCCACCAAACCAAACATCACGACTCCTGACCATCTTTCGCCGCCTCACATCTCCTTCCCTACCGCCGGCACCCACCGCAACGGCATCACCATCATCGGCTCAGCAGATGAACCTGAGGAGTACACGGGTCCACGAGAGAGGTCGCACTCTTTTGTTTCTGCTTATGTTATGCATTGCTTAAACTTACGTGCTACTTTATTGTCCTGTTCAGCTCTTGGACTCCCAAGTCAGGTCCAAATTAATGTTCAAACTTGAGTTCTAAATTAGTTGTGGGGCACATATCGAGGCAGCAATGAATAGTATGTCTGTCTAATATCTGGTTCACCTAGAGTATGCCTATGTTGTTCATCTTGGGTGGGAAACAAATAGTAAAGCAATCATCATCTGTCTTTTTTATTAATTTAATGCAATCATGAGCCTGCTATCATTATTTTTGGATCCATCCACTGGCTGTTACCATCACTCTAAATTTCTACATGCTCTCCTTACATAATATCACCATATTTTTTTCGTATGCATGTCAGATATTGTACATAGCCATGTTGAACATGTAGAGAAAAAGAGAAGAGTTTTGCGTGGCAATACAATGTCATGCAGACATCGCTCCATGGTGGGTTCAATGGCAAACCCTCCCCGCCCCTCTCCAGATTGTAATCCAGAGGAAGATATCTGTTCTGAGGCGGATTCAGACGCCGCTGACCACTCCTATTTACCCCCCAAGGTGTTTGCTCTACCTTGGCATGATGATGTTAGTCATATCATGCATATGTTGCCTTGCAGTGCCTACTTTTGACATCATATATGTCATCTGCTTAGTTTAGACATGTTCTGTAATGCCACCTAGTTAGTTTCTATATCATATATGGGAATTATGCAGTCTCATGTCTTTTAGCTAGCCATAATATATGTGAAATGTGCAATGCCATCATGTTTAACCAGGCATCATATATTTGAATGATATCTTGCCCATCCTTTTCTTCATTATATTTCCATTTGTCGACAATGTTTGTACATTAAACTACTCTTCCTGTGAATCAGCCATTTGGGTGGGAGATGGAAAAAATCTGGAGTGAAAACAAGGCCTTCAGAGCAGACAATGCTACCTGTCGAAGCATATCTCTTGTTGGGTCCCGATAGCTCGTCAGAGATGGATTCAGAGACAAATGACCAGTCCTATTCCCCCACTGAGGTGTATGCTCTAACTTGGCACGGTTATACTACTCATATCATGCATATGGTGTCTTGCATTGCATAGTTTAGACATCATATACACAATATTCAACACCATGTTCTTAGTTTAGACATCATATCGAATGCCCTCTGTTTAGCATATAAATCACATATGTGAATTAAATGATGCGATCCTGATTACTTAGATAACATGTAGGTGAATTATGTCATGTGATCCTGTTTAGTTATTCATCATATCTTTGAATTATGTTATGCTATGCTATCCAGTTTAGATAGACATCATATATGTGAAATTATGTCATGCTATCCATTTTAGTTAAACAATATACATGTCAACTATTTCATGCCCTCTTTTTTCCACACTATCTATTGCATCTGTCTCTCATACAATGTATGTACATTCAACTATGTTTCCTGTTTATCAGCCATTTGAATTGGAGCCGGTGATGCCAGTATCTAGCGGACTAAAAACATGGTCTTCAATTAAAACAATGGTACCTCTTGGTGGAGATAGCACCCCGGTTGTACATGCACAAGAACCATCCCTACCACACATAACCCAAACTCTCGCAGATTGTACCCCTACTGGGATGGACAGAGAACCAGCTTCACCTAATCTAACCCCAACCCCAGCCGATAGTAACCCAGTTCCTGTTGACACAACACCATCTCCACCACAGAGCTCCCAAACAAGAGCAGTTAGTAAGGCAGCTCCAGTGCCCAAAGGGCCAGTACTATCACGGCGAACCCCAACTCCACCAGTTAGTACGCCTATTCCTGTGGAGGAAGCACAACCAGCTAGTCATAGTTTAGCATCTATCGCATTTGATGTTGTTAAATCATATGTGCGTATCTTCCCATCTTGGAAATATTATACTCAAGATGAAGGAAAATGCCAGTTGCAGGTGTTTGTCCAGGAGTTATGTGTAAGTAATGTTATTCATGGCAATTACTTTGCTTCGTCCCATACATCCTACCTCCATGATGGTTATAATACAACAAATTTTCCCATTTTTCTCTATAGAGAAGGACCGATTTGGAAACTCAGGATGAGGTAACCTGTGCTAATACCTTTGCTATCTTCAAGAATGCTTGGTGGCAGTATCGGAATTACCTGAAGAAAACATACTTCACCGGCAAAGAAACTCATCAAATTCCCTTACGTTCTCCTGAGACACATTTACTGGATAATGACTGGGAACGCCTTGTTCTGTACTGGTCCTGAACCAAGAATGTGGTAAGGTCTATGAGCTCATTTTCTATTTTTAAGTATTATATTCTTGCGTCTTACTGTACTTTGTTCATGTAGAACAAGTGCCTAAACCTGAAGAACAACCATTCTAATTTAAGATTACATTGCTATCATAGTTCAAAAAAGGGCTAGGCGTTAATTGTGCGTTTTGCCACTGCCTTGCGCTTTACTGACCAAAGTGCATGCTTATGCGCAGTTATGCACAGATTAAGCGTAGTTATGCGCAATACGTTTTGCAACCGCTTAGAGCCTAGGCGCGCTTAAGCGCTTGCTTAGGCGCGCCTTTTTTAACTATGATTGCTTTGCTCTTGTATCACTGTATTTACTCATACAAACTTATTTTTAAATTGAAGGATCCAATCGAAACTCCAATGGCACAGCAGGTATGTTCACGCATGTTTCTTTAATAGGTTTGCTCTTATCAATAGCTCTGTTGATTTCAATTTCAATTGTGTATACAGTTGACTTTCATATCATGCACACTACTAGCATCAAAATAGAGCCAATAGTGTTTTTGTACATGTAGACCCGTGGTACCCATCTGAAATCTTGTTGTGCCGTGTAGTTTCCCACGCTTTGTATTCTTTCACTGCTGCTTTGTCTTGAACTGATATGATTTGAACCGTGTCTCTTTTTTGATTTGGCAAGATAATGCAGTGACCATAGGACATAGATATATGTTTGTTTGATGCTTTTATTATGTACTAGTACTTGGCAATAGAAGACTTGGCAGTTTAATCATGTCCACCTTACTAATGAACTGGTTCACCGAAATAAGTTTCATATACTAGTACATGCTAAACTTGTTATGTGTCTGCTTGTTTCTTCTTTTAGAATGCTGACAGAATATTGGGGAAGAGTGCCTTATTAAGCAATGGTAAAGGAAGTAATGCAGATAAGGTTCAGGATAGTGACACATCCTTGTTGGTCTCCAACAAAGCTGATAAAACAGCTAAGGAAGACTATCTTGAAGACAGCGAGACAACCCCAAAGTCTTGTATTGGTTTAGTGTTTGAGTTACTGGCCATTACCGCTTGCACAAGCTATTCAAACTCACTGTCTGAATCAGTTCGGTTTCTTGAGTCTCAACTACAAGCTGAAAGACATCGATCAGCTGTGCTGCGACAAGAAGCAGAAGGACTGCGGAAGTCCCTGGAGCATTAAGATGCATACTTTCTGGTGCAACAGCAAGCGTTGGAGGATTTTAGCGCCAAACGCACAAAGCTAATAAGCTTGCTAAGCTTATTGCCAGCATGGTGGATACCCAGGATAACATTTCTTGAGCTCTTCTGGAGTTGTTTCAGTTATGCTCTTGTTTTGTTGCCACATTTATTTGCACTAGTGGCCAATTTTGACGGCCAGTGTATGTAATATGCTGCTTTGTTCCCTATATTTGCACTGGTGGCGAACTTTGATGCCCAGTGGATGTAATATGTGTAATAGCGGTAATAGGCTAGCGTTAATTGCTTGCTTATTTATTTCCATTATTGTCTTGTTTAGTTGTTTGCTTGTAGTCACTGTAGTTCTTTTTATGTGTTTTTCTAGTGGCCACAATAGCCTATTTTTGGTAACTAGGCCAAAATAAGCATGGCAACACACGGACTGCTGTAACCATGGGCCTCCTGCAGGCCGTATGATCCATGGGCCTTCTTCTGGCCGTAGGATCCATTGGCCTTCTATACGGGTCGTAGGATCCATTGGCCTTCTATACGGGCCTTAGGATTCATGGGCCTTCTACGGGCCGTAGGGTCCATGGGCCTTCTACGGGCCGTATGATCCATGGGCCTTCTACGGGCTGTACTATTCATGGGCCTCATACGGGCCGTAGGATCCATGGGCCTTCTACGGGGCATATCATCATTTCGCCAATCATGGGTCGTACTATTCATGGACCATAACGGGCCGTTAATAGGCCGTATTTGACATCTCTATGAAAACAGCCCAATGGGTTTTTTACATGAAAACGGACCAACGTATTAACGGTCCGCAAACGGGTCGACTGTAACGACGGGCTGAATTTGGCCCACAAGCAGAAAATGACAGTAACGGGATGTATGTAATCGAATGATGCAAATGAGCCCAAGAATCAATGGGCCGTGAGAAGGCCGAAAGATAACTTGGGCTGGAAATAGCCTAATGGAATAACGGGCCAT
This sequence comes from Triticum dicoccoides, assembly GCF_002162155.2. Classification (NCBI taxonomy): domain Eukaryota; kingdom Viridiplantae; phylum Streptophyta; class Magnoliopsida; order Poales; family Poaceae; genus Triticum; species Triticum dicoccoides. Next base: position 146,484,976 of record NC_041385.1, read on the forward strand.
TAATGGGTATAAAGTGATACACTGTTCATTACGGGCCAGTTTCACCACGGGCCATTAATGGGCCAAGAGTTACAAAGGGCCTCATATGGGCTGAAAGAAGTCATGGGCCACACATGGGCCGGAAGTTAAAACAGGCTGGAATCATATTGGACGGCCCAGATGACGCTACTGGGCCTAATTCGGATAGGGCATAATGGGCCCAGGGTTAGCGGGTTGTAAATGGGCTATATGTGAATAGGCCGTTAACATGCTTTCCGTGGGCTGGCCTGCCACCTTTTGACCAAGTAAAACGGGCCAACCTTGTCACATGAATGGGCCTCTGTTGGGCCGTGCCACGTGTCACTGTATCATAGGCGCCTTCTGTCCAATGAGCGGATGACATCTGTCCCAACGGTGAGCCGACACGTGTTTCCTCCAGCCAATGATGATTTTACGCGTGGAAAATCCCCATTGGTCGGGGCTGTTAACGGTTTATCAGATCCAAAACCCAACCCGATAGCTTAACGACGTTCCGTTATGGTGGATTCCACGTGTTGGTCACCCTTGACGAAAGCACTTATGTGACGCGCGATTTATCGTCATGGAAGTGGACACTTTCGTGATGATAATTTTGGTAATGTCATGGAACACTTCTACGACAGCACATGTATGACTCTCTTGATTCTTTCATAAAATCGTCATGGATGTACATGCATGACAAAAAACACGACCTACCGTGACAAACACGTATCATCGTAGAAGTGTATTTTTTTGTAGTGATACATGATCATGCCTAGATAATCTCATGATTATTTTCTTTTGTATCAATTGCTCGACAGTAATTTGTTCACCCATCGTAATACTTATGCTATCTCGAGAGAAGCCACTAGTGAAACCTATGGCCCCCTGGTCTATCTTTTATCATATAAGCTTTCAATCTACTTTTATTTGCATCTTTACTTTTCCAATCTATATTATAAAATACCAAAAATATATTTATCTTATCATACTATCTCTATCAGATCTCACTTTCGCAAATGGCCGTGAAGGGATTGACAACCCTTTATTGCATTGGCTGCAAGTTCTTTGTTTGTTTGTGTAGGTGCGTGGGACTTGTGAGGAGCCTCCTACTGGATTGATACCTTGGTTCTCAAAAACCGAGGGAAATACTTACGCTACTATTGCTGCATCACCCTTTCCTCTTCAAGGAAAACCAACGCAAGCTCAAGACGTAGCAAGAAGGATTTCTGGCGCCGTTGCCGGGGAGGTCTTCGCTCAAGTCAAGACATACCAAGTACCCATCACAAACTCATCTCCCTCGCATTTACATTATTTGCCATTCGCCTCTTGTTTTCCTCTCCCCCACTTCACCCTTGCCATTTTATTCGCCCTCTTTTTCCCAACTCCCTCTCTCTCTCTCTCTCTCTCTCTCTCTCTCTCTCTCTCTCTCTCTCTCTCTCTCTCTCTCTCTCT
>NC_041385.1:146486783-146514608 GCF_002162155.2 Triticum dicoccoides
CTTGTGTGTTGGATTACTTGTCGCTATGGCGCAAGATAATACCAAATTGTGTGATTTCTCCAATACCAATAATAATGATTTCCTTAATACTCCGATTGCTCCTCTTAATGATGTTGAGTCTTGTGAAATCAATGCTGCTTTGCTGAATCTTTTTATGAAAGATCAATTCTCCGGCCTTCCTAGTGAAGATATCGCTACCCATCTAAACAACTTTGTTGATTTGTGTGAGATGCAAAAGAAAAAAGATACAGATAATGATACTGTTAAATTGAAGTTCTTTCCGTTTTCACTTAGAGATCGTGCTAAAGTTTGGTTTTCGTCTTTGCCTAAAAATAGTATTGATTCTTGGAACAAGTGTCAAGATGCTTTTATCTCTAAGTATTTTCCTCCCGCTAAGATCATCACTCTTAGGAATGATATTATGAACTTTAAACAACTTGATCATGAGTATGTTGCCCAATCTTGGGAAAGAATGAAATTGATGATTCGCAATTGCCCTACTCATGGTTTGAATTTATGGATGATCACACAAAAAAAATTATGCCGGATTGAATTTTGCTTCTAGAAATCTTTTAGATTCGGCCGCGGGAGGCACGTTTATGGAAATCACCTTAGGAGAAGCTACAAAACTCCTTGATAATATCATGGTTAATTATTCTCAATGGCACACCGAATGATCTACTAGTAAAAAAGTGCATGCTATAGAAGAAATTAATGTTTTGAGTGGAAAGATGGATGAACTTATGAGATTGTTTGCTACTAAGAGTGCTTCTATTGATCCCAATGATATGCCTTTATCTACCTTGATTGAGAATAATAATGAATCTATGGATGTAAATTTTGTTGGTAGGAATAATTTTGGCAACAATGCTTATAGAGGAAACTTTAATCCTAGACCGTTCCCTAGTAATTCCTCTAATAATTATGGAAATTCCTACAATAATTCTTATGGTAATTTTAATAAATTGCCCTCTGAGTTTGAGAATAGTGTGAAATAATTTATGATTTCTCAAAAGATTTTAATGCCTTGCTCGAAGAAAAATTGCTTAAAGTTGATGATTTGGCTAGGAACGTTGATAGACTCTCGCTTGATGTTGATTCTTTGAAACTTAGATCTACTCCCCCTAAGCATGATATCAATGATTTTCTCAAAGCTATGAGAAGTTCCATTGACGAGTGCAAGGAAAGAACCGCTAGATTGCGTGCTAAGAAAAATTGCTTTATAAAGGCATGTTCTTCTAGTTTCCATGAAAATAATGATGAAGATCTTAAAGTTATTGATGTATTCCCTATTAGATCTTTGTTTTGTAATATGAATCTTAATAATGATGGGACCGGAGATGAGTCAACTTTAGTTAAAAGGCGTCCCAATGATTCATAATTTTTAGATCTTGATGCTAAATTTGGTAAAAGTGGGATTGGGGAGGTCAAGACTTTAAATAGCATTGAACCCACTATATTTGATTTCAAGAAATTTGATTATGATAATTTTTCCTTAGAAAGTTGTATTTCCTTGTTGCAATCCGTTGTGAATTCTCCTCATGCTTATAGTCAAAATAAAGCTTTCACCAAGCATATTGTTGATGTCTTGATTCAATCTTTTGATGAAAAAATTAATTTGGAAGTTTCTATACCTAGAAAACTTAATGATGAGTGGGAACCTACTATAAAGATTAAAATTAAAGATCATGAGTGTTATGCTTTATGTGATTTGGGTGCTAGTGTTTCCACGATTCCGAAAACTTTATGTGATATTCTAGGTTTCCATGATCTTGATGATTGCTCTTTAAATTTGCACCTTGCGGATTCGACCATTAAAAAGCCAATGGGAAGGATTAGTGATGTTCTCATTGTTGCAAATAGAAATTTGGTGCCCGTAGATTTTATCGTTCTTGATATAGATTGCAATCTTTCTTGTCCTATTATTCTTGGTAGACCTTTCCTTAGAACGATTCGTGCGATTATTGATATGAAGAAAGGGAATATTAGATTACAATTTCCATTAAGGAAAGGCATGGAGCACTTTCCAAGAAATAAAATTAAATTACCTTATGAATCTATCATGCGAGCTGCTTATGAATTGAGTGCCAAAGATGGCACTACTTAGATCTATCATCGCTTTTATGCCTAGCTAGGGGCGTTAAACGATAGTGCTAGTTGGGAGGCAACCTAATTTTATTTCTGTTTTTTTGTTTTTGTTTCTGTTTAGTAATAAATTTTGCATCTACCTTCTGTTTAGATGTGTTTTCATGTTTTATTTAGTGTTTGTGCCAAGTAGAACCTATAGGATAACCTATGGTAATAGTTAATTTGATTCTCCTGAAAAACAGAAACTTTGCACTCACGAGGAAAAATTCAATAAATCACAGAAACGTGCTTTTGCATTGATTATTTTTTATGTATATCAATAGACAAATTGTCCAGGACTTCCTATTTTTGTAGGATTTTTAGAGTTCCAGAAGTATTCGAAAGTTACAGATTGCTACAGGCTGTTCTGTTTTTGACAGATTCTGTTTTTTGTGTGTTGATTGCTTATTTTGATGCATCTATGGCTAGTATTAAGTGGTATGAACCATAGAGAACTTGAAATACAGTAGGTTTAACACCAATATAAATAAAGAATGAGTTCATTATAGTACTTTATGTGGTGTTTTTTCTTTCTTTCACTAACGGAGCTTATGAGATTTCCTGTTGAGTTTTGTGTTGTGAAGTTTTCAAGTTTTGGGTAAAGATTTGATGGACTATGGAATAAGGAGTGGCAAGAGCCTAAGCTTGGGGATGCCCATGGCACCCCAAGATATTCAAAAATGGCCAAAAGCCTACGCTTGGGGATGCCTCGGGAAGGCATCCCCTCTTTCGTCTTCGTTCATTGGTAACTTTACTTGGAGCTATATTTTTATTCGCCACATGATATATGTTTTTCTTGGAGCGTCTTGTATGATATTAGTATTTGCTTTTTAGTTTACCACAATCATCCTTTCTGTACACACCTTTTGGGAGAAGCCAATTTATTAGAATTCTCTATGTGCTTCACTTATATCTTTTGAGCTAGATAGTTTTTTGCTCTAGTGCCTCACTTATATCTTTTAGAGCACGGCAGTGGCTTAATTTTCAAAAAAATGTTGATCCCTCATGCTTCACTTATATTATTTTGTGAGTCTCTTAGAACAGTATGGTATTTTCTATGGTTATAAAATTGGTCCTAGAATGGTAGGCATCCAAGTTGGGTATAATAAAAACTATCATAGGAAGTGAATTGGATGCTATGATGAATTTGATACTTGATAATTGTTTTGAGATATGGAGGTAGTGATATTAGAGTCATGCTAGTTGGGTGATTATGAATTTAAAGAATGCTTGTGTTGAAGTTAGCAAGTCCCGTAGCATGCACGTATGGTTAAAGTTTTGTAACAAATTTGAAACATGAGGTGTTCTTAGATTGTGCATCCTTATGAGTGGCGGTCGAGGACGAGCGATGATCTTTTCCTACCAATCTATCCCCCTAGGAGCATGCGCGTAGTGCTTGGTTTTTGATGACTTGTAGATTTTTCAATAAGTATATGAGTTCTTTTGACTAATGTTGAGTTCATAGATTATACACACTTTTATCTTTCCATCATTGCTAGCCTCTTCGGTACCGTGCATTGCCCTTTCCCACCTTGAGAGTTGGTGCAAACTTTGCCGGTGCATCCAAACCCCGTGATACGATACGCTCTATCACACATAAACCTCCTTATATCTTCCTCAAAATATCCACCATACCTACCTATTATGGAATTTCCATAGCCATTCCGAGATATATTGCCATGCAACTTTCCATCGTTCCGTTTATCATCATGACATACATTACCATTGTCATATTGCCTTGCATGATCATGCAGTTGACATCGTATTTGTGGCAAAGCCACCATGCATAAATTTTCATACATGTCACTCTTGATTCATTGCCCATCCTGGTACACCACCGGAGGCATTCATATAGAGTCATATCTTGTTCTAGTTTTGAGTTGTAATTCATGAGTTGTAAATATATAGAAGTGTGATGATCATCATTATTAGAGCATTGTCCCTAAAGAAAAAAAAGAAGAAAGGCCAAAAATAAAAAAAGGAAAGGCCAAAGAAAAAAAAGGCCAAAAAAAGGCCCAAAAAAAGAAAAGAAAAAAAAGAAAAGAAAAAAAGGGGGGCAATGTTACTATCTCTTTTTTCCACAGTTGTGCTTCAAAGTAGCACCATGTTCTTCATATAGCGAGTCTCATATGTTGTCACTTTCATATACTAGTGGGAATTTTTCATTATAGAACTTGGCTTGTATATTCCTATGATGGGCTTCCTCAAATTCCCTAGGTCTTCGCGAGCAAGCAAGTTGGGTGCACACCCACTAGTTTCTTTTGTTGAGCTTTCATACATTTATAGCTCTAGTGCATTCGTTGCATGGCAATCCCTACTCCGCATGTTGACATCAATTGATGGGCATCTCCATAGCCCGTTGATTATCCTCGTCAATGTGAGGCTTTCTCCTTTTTTTGTCTTATCCACACAATCCCCATCATTATATTCTATTCCACCCATAGTGCTATATCCATGGCTCATGCTCATGTATTGCGTGAAAGTTGAAAAAGTTTGAGATTATTTAAGTATGAAACAATTGCTTGGCTTGTCATCGGGGGTGTATAAGATGGGAGCATGTTTGTGTGATGAAAAAAAATCATAGCCTAACTATATGATTTTGTAGGGATGAACTTTCTTTAGCCATGTTATTTTGAGAAGACATGATTACTTTGATTAGTATGCTTGAAGTATTACTGTTTCTTATGTCAATATGAACTTTTATTTTGAATCATTTGGATCTGAACATTCATGCCACAATAAAGGAAATTACATTGAGAAATATGCTAGGTAGCATTCCACATCAAAAATTCTGTTTTTATCATTTACCTACTCGAGGACGAGTAGGAATTAAGCTTGGGGATGCTTGATACGTCTCCAATGTATCTATAATTTTTCATTGTTCCATGCTATTATATTACCTGTTTTGGATGTTTATGGGCTTTACTTTACACTTTTATATCATTTTTGGGACTAACCTACTAATCGGAGGCCCAGCCCGTATTGCTGTTTTTTGCCTATTTCAGTGTTTCGAAGAAAAGGAATATCAAACGGAGTCCAAACGGAATGGAACCTTCGGGAGCGTGATTTTTGGAACAAACGTGATCCAGAGGACTTGGAGTGTAAGTCAAGAAGCTGCCGAGGCAGCCACGAGGGTGGAGGCCCCCCCCCTACTGGGCGCGCCCCCCCTATCTCGTGGGCCCTTCGGGCATCCACCGACGTACTTCTTCCTCCTATATATACCCACGTACCCCGAAAACATCAGAGGCGACCACGAAAAACTATTTCCACCACCACAAACTTCTATATCCGCGAGATCCCATCTTGGAGCCTTCATCGGCGCTCCGTCGGAGGGGGAATCGACCATAGAGGGCTTCTACATCAACATCACAGCCTCTCCGATGAGTTGTGAGTAATTTACCACAGACCTTCGGGTCCATAGTTATTAGCTAGATGGCTTCTTCTCTCTCTTTGAATCTCAATACCATGTTCTCCTTGATCTTCTTGGAGATCTATTCGATATAACTCTTTTTGCGGTGTGTTTGTCGGGATCCGATGAATTGTGGGTTTATGATCAAGTTTATCTATGAGAAATATTTTAATCTCCTCTGACTTCTTTTATGTATGATTGAGTTATCTTTGCAAGTCTCTTCGAATTATCAGTTTGGTTTGGCCTACTAGATTGATCTTTCTTGCAATGGGAGAAGTGCTTAGCTTTGGGTTCAATCTTGCGGTGTCCTTTCCCAGTGACAGCAGGGGCAGCAAGGCACGTATTGTATTATTGCCATCGAGGACAAAAAGATGGGGTTTATATCATATTGCATGAGTTTATCCCTCTACATCATGTCATCTTCCTTAAAGTGTTACTCTGTTCTTATGAACTTAGTACTCTAGATGCATGTTGGATATCGGTCGATGTGTGGAGTAATAGTAGTAGATGCAGGCAGGAGTCGGTCTACTTGTCACAGACGTGATGCCTATATACATGATCATGCCTAGATAATCTCATAATTATTCGCTTTTCTATCAATTGCTCGACAGTAATTTGTTCACCCACCGTAATACTTATGCTATCTCGAGAGAAGCCACTAGTGAAACCTATGGCCCATGGGTCTATCTTTTATCATATAAGCTTCCAATCTACTTTTATTTGCATCTTTACTTTTCCAATATATATTATAAAATACCAAAAATATATTTATCTTATCATACTATCTCTATCAGATCTCACTTTCGCAAGTGGCCATGAAGGGACTGACAACCCCTTTATTGCGTTGGTTGCAAGTTCTTTGTTTGTTTGTGTAGGCGCGTGGGACTTGTGAGGAGCCTCCTACTGGATTGATACCTTGGTTCTCAAAAACTGAGGGAAATACTTACGCTACTATTGCTGCATCACCCTTTCCTCTTCAAGTAAAACCAACACAAGCTCAAGACGTAGCAGGTCCCGAGTGCCATGATTTCAGATCTGAACCTATTATGTTTTCATGAATATATGTGAGTTCTTGATCCTATATTGCAAGTCTATAGTCACCTACTATGTGTTATGATCCAACAACCCCGAAGTGACAATAATAGGGATACTTCTTGGTGATGACCGTAGATTGAGGAGTTCATGTATTCACTAAGTGCTAAGGCTTTGGTCCGGTTCTCTATTAAAAGGAGGCCTTAATATCCCTTAGTTTCCATTAGGACCCCGCTGCCACGGGAGGGTAGGACAAAAGATGTCATGCAAGTTCTTTTCCATAAGCACGTATGACTATATTCGGAATACATGCCTACATTACATTGATGAACTGGAGCTAGTTCTGTGTCACCCTATGTTATAACTATTACATGAGGAATCGCATCCGACATAATTATCCATCACTGATCCAATGCCTACGAGCTTTTCACATATTGTGTTTCTCTTATTTACTTTTCCGTTGCTACTGTTACAATCATTACAAAACTGCTATCTTTACTTTTGCTACTGTTACCATTACTATCATATTACTTTGGTACTAAATACTTTGCTATAGATACTAAGTTATCCAGGTGTGGTTGAACTCAACTGCTAATACTTGAGAATATTCTTTGGCTCCCCTTATGTCGAATCAATAAATTTGGGTTGAATACTGTACCCTCGAAAGCTGTTGCGATCCCCTACACTTGTGGGTTATCAAGACTAATTTCTGGCGCTGTTGTCAGGGAGCATAGCTCTATTCTTTGAGTCACTTCGGATTTATATCTTCTGATCACTATGAAGAACTTGAAAGATGCAAGAACTAAGATTTTTTCCTCAACTACGAGGGGAGGTAAGGAACTGCCATCTAGCTCTGCACTAGATTCTCCTTCCGTTATGAGTAAGCTTGCAACACCTAAACCTTCTACTGCTATGAATTCTGATATGTCGCATGTTATTGATGATGCCACTTCTGCTATGCATGATACTTATGATGAAACTACTTCTATGCTTGATACTACTGTGCCATTAGGTGAATATCTTGATGAATAACTTGCTAGGGTTAGAGAGAATGAAATAATTGAAAATGAAATCATTGATGAAAGTGATGATGAAGGTTCTCCCCCTAATTATGAATTGCCTGTTGTTCCTAAGGGTTATGTTATGGATGAAGAAGCTACTAGAGCTATTTTTGCTTGCAATGATAGATATGATCTTAAGAAGTTATTAGCCAAATGGAAGCAGCAATCCCTTAATGCTAGAATGAAACCTGACCTTGCTTTTGCTACTTCACCTATCTGTGTTACTGATAAGGATTATGAATTCTCTATTGATCCTGAGATAATTACTTTGGTTGAATCTGATCCTTTTTATGGCAATGAGTCTAAAACTGTTGTGGCACATCTTACCAAGTTGAATGATATAGCCACCATGTTTACTAATGATGAGAAGTCTTGCTATTATTATAACCTTAAGATATTTCCGTTCTCATTACAGGGTGATGCTAAAACTTGGTTTAATTCTCTTGATCCTGGTTGTGTGCGTAGTCCCCAATGATTTATTACTTCTTTGCTAAATATTTCCCTGCTCATAAGAAACAAGTTGCCTTGCGGGAAATATATAATTTTGTGCAAATCAAAGAAGAGAGTCTCCCACAAGCTTGGGGGAGGCTTCTCCGATTACTTAATGCTTTGCCTGATCACCCTCTTAAGAAAAATGAAATACTTGATATCTTTTATAATGGACTAACCGATGCTTCCAAGGACTACTTGGATTGTTGTGTTGGTTGTGTTTTCAGGGAAAGAACAGTCGACCAAGCTGAATTGTTATTGAATAATATGTTGACAAAGGAAAATAATTGGACTCTTCCCGAGGCAATTCCTGAACCAATTGAGCCAACTCCTGAGCCTATTCCTAAACCTACTCCGAAGAAGAGAGGTGTTCTATTTCTCAGTCTTGAAGATATGCAAGAGGCAAAGAAATCAATGAAAGAAAAATGTATTAAAGCTGAAGATGTTAAGAATTTACCTCCTATTGAAGAAATACATGGTCTTAATATACCGCCTGATGAAGAAACACATTGTCTTGATAACCCGACACAGGTAGTAAAGGTAAATTCTCTCTATAGATATGATAAGGTTGAAATTTCCTCTACTAAATTTAATAGCCAGTGCTTAGATGAGTTTGATGACTTTATGGCTAGACAAGAAAGTTTTAATGCTTATGTTGGTAGGGAATTAAATAATAATGCTTTCAAGATAGGACACTTGAGTGATTATATGGCTAGAGTTAAAGGTGAACTTAAACTCATTAGCAAATATGCTTCTATGGTTACCACTCAAGCTGAGCAAGTACTTAAAGCTCAAAGCGATTTGCTCGATGAATTAAATAATAAACATGATTTTGTTGTTAGAGTGGCTACTAGAACTGGTATAATGACTCAGGAACCTTTGTATCCTGAAGTCCACCCTAAGAGAATCGAGCAGGATTCTCAGAGAAATAATGTAGATGCACCTAGTCCTTCTAAAAAGAAGAAAAAGAAAAATGATAGGACTTTGCATGCTTCTAGTGAACCTGTTGCAGACACACCTGAGAATCCCAATGATATTTCTATTTCTGATGCTGAAACACAATCAGGTGATGAACATGAACCTGGTGATAATGTTAATGATATCATGTTGATGCCCAACCTAGCAAAAATAATGAAGCAGAGATTGAACCTGTTGTTGATCTTGATAACCCACAATCAAAGAATCAACGTTATGATAAGAGAGATTTTCTTGCTAGGAAGCATGGTAGAGAAAGAGAACCATGGGTTCAGAAACCCATGCCCTTTCCTCCTAAACCATCCAAGCAAAGTATGATGAGGATTTTGAGCATTTTTCTGAAATGATTAGACCTATCTTCTTACGTATGCGCTTAACTCATATGCTTAAATTAAATCCTTATGCTAAATATATGAATGATATCATTACAAATAAAAGAAAGATACCAGAAGTTAAAATTTCCACCATGCTTGCTAATTATACTTTTAAGGGTGGAATACCAAAGAAACTTGGAGATCCAGGAGTGCCAACTATACCATGCTCCATTAAAAGAAACTATGTTAAAACTGCTTTATGTGATCTTGGAGCCGGTGTCAGTGTTATGCCTCTCTCTTTATATCGTAGACTTAAATTGAATAAGTTGACACCTACTGAAATATCTTTGCAAATGGGTGATAAATCAATTGCTATACATGTCGGTATTTGTGAGGATATGCCTGTTGTGGTTGAAAATGTCACTATCTTAACGGACTTTGTTATTCTTGATACTCCCGAGTACGATAGTATGTCGATTATCCTTGGTAGACCCTTTTTGAATACTGCGGGGACTGTTATTGATTGCAACAAAGGCAATGTCACTTTTCATGTTAATGGTAATGAGCATACGGTACACTTTCTGAGGAAACAACCTCAAGTTCATAGCATCAATTCTATTGGAAAAAGTCCAACTATCATTATTGGAGGTTTTGAATTTCCTCTTCCTACTATCAAGAAAAAGTATGATATTCTTATTGTTGGGGATGTTCATATCCCTGTTGAGGTAATTTAGTGTTATTCGAAATTTCTCCAATTCCGTGTTATTCGGAATGAGTTTATAACAAGACTTGATCAACCTTGTTAGTGGATTCATTTTGATGATCATGAGATGGATGAAACTAGAAAGCACAACCTTCTGTACCTTTTTTTTACTTTCTGTTATTTAGAATAAATAAAGCAAAAATAGTATTATCTGTCTATTTTCTGAATTATCCATGCAATAAAAAAATCCCGAAAATAAAAGTGCTTCAAATGCCCTACAAATTTAGTATGATTTTTATGGAATATTTGAGGATTTTAGGCACTGAGAACACTGCAAGGGGCAAGCACCTGGCCACGAGGGTAAAGGGCGCACCCACACCCCCTGGGCGCGCCCCCCTGTCTCGTGGGCACATGGTGGCCCCCTCCACTTATTCCTGCACCAACACACTCCATCTCCCTCCCAAAAAAATCCCCATCCAGCTCAAGCACGAGTTCTAGCTCATTTTGCCGCAATTTTCGATCTCCTTGCTCAAAGCTTCATTCACAAAACTGCTTTGGGAGATTGTTGCTTGGTATGTGACTCCTCCATTGGTCCAATTAGTTTTTGTTCTAGTGCTTTATTCATTGCAATTTTTTGCTGCATAGGTGACCCTGTTCTTGAGTTTGCATGTCAAATTTATGAGGTCCCAAGTGATTCTAATGCATGATATAGGCTCTAGGCACTTGTAGGAGTAGTTGCTACCAATCTTGTTTAGTTTTATTCACTTTTATTTTGAAGTTACTAAAAGTTTCAGAAATTTTTCAGAGGAAGAAATATGTCCAGGAAAATGTACCAAGGTGGTTCCTGAACAAAGAAAGGACCTAGGCGTGCTACGCGTGAGCAAGACGATGAACCACCAAGGGAAGTTGAAGTGCGGTCTTGTGAATGGCCGTCAGAAGAGTTTATGGTCAATGCAGGCATTAAGGATGAATTTGATACATATGTGCGTAATGCCGATTTTGAGGATTTCATGCAAGATAAGTGTCCTCGGTACTACTATATAACTGATTCATTCGTGAGAAGGTTTAAATTTTCATCTTCGCATAATTTTCAAAGTGTCCTGTTTGATATTTATGATCAATCTTATACCATGGACTTAGAAGATTTTACAACTGCTTGCAAACTCCCGCAGTGGGGCAGTGTTCATGAACACCACAGATCTGAATATAAAGACTTTCTTGCTAGTATTACTGGAACAAGCTACCTTAGGGAGCATTCATTTTCCTGCTATACATTATTTTGCTCTCGTCATTGGTAGATGCATTAACGGTAAAGATGAAGCATGTCACATGTGGGTCCCTGATCTTTGTGTCCTCAAGAGTGCTGTGTTAGGTAATAAAGATTACAACTTGGGTGCAATAGTTGCACATAGGTTGCATAATAATGGTATATCTGGAGATTTATTTGGAGGGATTTATGCGACCCGTGTTGCTGATTATCTTGGTATAGCCCCACGAGAGGAAGATATGGAGTTGCTTCCAGCTTATTTAGATTATGATGCGATGGTCAAACATCCTTTTCTTTTGAGGAATGAACAATTCCTCCAGTATCGACTAATCTTTGACAGACGTAGTTCTGTCCATGTTACTCTCCCTGCTCCTTCCCTTTTTGATTACCAGGCAAAACAAAGATATGTTGTTACCAGGGAGGAGGCAGCTGAACACGAGGGGAGAGCGGAGGCGGCTCGCCGACATGCCGCAGATCAGGATGCATTTGCTGCTGCATCTCAGTATGACTCCAGTTATAACTTCAGATATCAGCCAGGCTATCCTTGGCATTAGACCGCCAAAAGCCTAAGCTTGGTTGAGTACGTATTTCTCACCGACTTTACATTCATGTTCACACACTATTCTAGTTGTCGATGCTCATACTCTTTCATTGTATTCTCCATGCTAGTTTAATTTCCTTTTTCTAGCTTTCTTCTTGTGTGTTTGATAAACCTTATGAAAAAACCAAAAAAAATAGTTAGTTTAATTTCCATGCTTGTAGTAGTAATTAAAATGAAAACCCAAAAAGATTTCTCGTCCTTCTTTTACTTGTTGGGAGCTCTCCCGTGTAAATAGTTTTATTTCTTTTATTTCCTTTGGGGGTCAAGAGTAGAAGACCATATTGAAAATGTTTAGTGGCTCTCATATGCATGATTGTTGATTTAATTTAGAGCCCATATTACTTTGTCTTCTCTCTTGAAATGAATGCTTTCAGATTCTAGCTTAGTCCAATGCACGTGCACTATTATTATTATACACACCGTTCGGTCGTGCAAGTGAAGGGCAATGATGACGATATGTGATGGACTGGTTGAGATGAGAAAAGCTGGTATGAACTCGACCTCTCTTGTTTTTGTAAATATGATGAGTTCATCGTTCCTGATTCAGTCTATTATGAAGTAGAAATATTTGCAATGACATTTAGAGATTATAGTTGCTTATGCCATGCTTAATTAGCTATGAGTTATAATGGTTTACCTTGCGTGCCAACATGCTATTAAAATGATTGTGATGTGGTATGATGAGATGATATCCTCCTTTGAATGAATTGAGTGGCTCGACTTGGCACATGTTCACGCATGTAGTTGAAACAAAATCAACATAGCCTTCATGATATTTATGTTCATGGTGGATTACATCCTACTCATGCTTGCACCTGGTGTAAATTAGTTTTAATGCATGTTCATGACTGTTGTCGCTCTCTCAATTGGTTGCTTCCCAGTCTTTTGCTAGCCTTCACCTGTACTAAGCAGGAATACTGCTTGTGCATCCAAATTCCTTAAACTCCAAAGTTATTCCATATGAATACACCGTACCTTCCTATATGCGATATCTACCTGTCGTTCCAAGTAAATTTGTATGTGCCAAACTCCAAACCTTCAAATAAAATTATGTTTTGTATGCTCGAGCAGCTCATGTTTCAACTAGGGTTGTTTGTATCTTCCATGCTAGGTTGGTTATTCTCAAGAGGAGTGGACTCCGCTCCTCATTCACGAGAAAATGGATGGTAGCCGGGATGCCAGTCCCATGATCAAAAAGATCAAAGCAAATCAAAATAATTAAAAAAAACTCCCCAGGGCTATTGCTAGTTGGAGGCACTCTTTGTTTCGAGCAAGCCATGGATTGATGCTTGTTGGTTGTGGGGGAGTATAAACTTTTACCATCTGTTTGGGAACCGCCTATAATGATGTAGTATGGAAGATATCGCCATCTCATAGTTGTTGCATTGACAGTGAAAGCATGCCGCTCAAAATGTTATTCATCTCCATTTTAAAATCGAGCTCTGGCACCTCTACAAATCCCTGCTTCCCTCTGCGAAGGGCCTTTCTATTTACTTTTATGTTGAGTCATCACCTTCTTATTAAAAAAGCACCCGCCGGAGAGCACACTGTCATTTGTATGCATTACTATTAGTTTATATTGGGTATGACTTGACTGGATCTTTTTTACCATGAATTACAATGTTTAGTCAGTCCTTAATCTTTAAAGGTGCTCTGCATTTATGTTTTGCGGTCTGAGAAAGGGCTAGCGAGATACCATCTTGTTATATTATATTATGATTGTTTTGAGAAGTGTTGTCATCCGAGTTTTATTGTTATTGCTCGCTAGTTGATTATGCCATTAATATGAGTAAACATGAGACCTGAGTGTTATTGTGAATATGGTTAGTTCATAATCTTTGTTGAAACCTTGAATGCTGGCTTTACATATTTACAACAACAAGAGCAAACAGAGTTTGTAAAAGTTTTTCTTTATCACTTTCAGTTTATCAACTGAATTGCTTGAGGACAAGCAAAGGTTTAAGCTTGGGGGAGTTGATACGTCTCCAACGTATCTACTTTTCCAAACACTTTTGCCCTTGTTTTTGACTTGCCATGATTTGAATGAAACTAACCCGGACTAACGCTATTTTCAGCAGAACTGCCATGGTGTTGTTTATCATGCAGAAAACAAAAGTTCTCGGAATGACCTGAAAATCCATGGAGATAGCTTTTGGAAAATATAAAAAATACTAGCAAAAGATGCAGGCCAGGGGGCCCACACCCTGTCCACGAGGGTGGGGGCGCGCCCTCCCCCCTGGGCGGGCCCCCCTGTCTCGTGGACCCCCTGATGCTCCACCGACCTCAACTCCAACTCCATATATTCCGTTTCACGGAGAAAAAAATCAGAGAGGAAGTTTCATCGCGTTTTATGATACGGAGCCGCTGCCAAGCCCTAATCTCTCTCGGGAGGGCTGATCTGGAGTCCGTTCGGGGCTCCAGAGAGGGGGATTCGTTGCTGTCGTCATCATCAACCATCCTCCATCACCAATTTCATGATGCTCATCGCCGTGCGTGAGTAATTCCATCATAGGCTTGCTGGACGGTGATGGGTTGGATGAGATTTACCATGTAATCAAGTTAGTTTTGTTAGGGTTTGATCCCTAGTATCCACTATGTTCTGAGATTGATGTTGCTATGACTTTGCTATGCTTAATGCTTGTCACTAGGGCCCGAGTGCCACGATTTCAGATCTGAACCTATTATGTTTTCATGAATATATGTGAGTTCTTGATCCTATCTTGCAAGTCTATAGTCACCTATTATGTGTTATGATCCGACAACCCCGAAGTGACAATAATCGGGATACTTCTCGGTGATGACCGTAGTTTGAGGAGTTCATGTATTCACTAAGTGCTAATTCTTTGGTCCGGTTCTCTATTAAAAGGAGGCTTTAATATCCCTTAGTTTCCATTAGGACCCCGCTGCCACGGGAGGGTATGACAAAAGATTTCATGCAAGTTCTTTTCCATAAGCACGTATGACTATATTCGGAATACATGCCTACATTACATTGATGAACTGGAGCTAGTTCTGTGTCACCCTATGTTATAATTATTACATGAGGAATCACATCCGACCTAATTATCCATCACTGATCCAATGCCTACATGCTTTTCACATATTATGTTTTTCTTATTTACTTTTTCGTTGCTACTGTTACAATCATTACAAAACTGCTATCTTTACTTTTGCTACTGTTACCATTACTATCATATTACTTTGCTACTAAATACTTTGCTGCAGATACTAAGTTATCCAAGTGTGGTTGAATTGACAACTCAACTACTAATACTTGAGAATATTCTTTGGCTCCCCTTGTGTCGAATCAATAAATTTGGGTTGAATACTCTACCCTTGAAAGTTGTTGCGATCCCCTACACTTGTGGGTTATCACCCCTCGAGTCGAGGCGGTAGGAGCCCAGTACCGCAGCGGTACTACGACTGAGGACCCACAGGCGGTACTAGCGTTGCAGAGCGGTACTGCCGCCTGTGGCTCTTGAGCGGTACTACCGCTGGGCACCGTGGTACTACCGCTGGGACCAAATCATGCACATAGAAATGGAAGGAAACCTCCATCGAAGCGGGAAGGCTCAGTGGGTGCAAAAAGGATGTGTACGTGTTGATTCCACCCTAGACTTACCAAAGCGGATCCCCTCTTGATAGTACGGTGACTCCTACGAAACCAGTCCACCAAAACAGAAACTAAGGAGCTACACCGTCTTTGATTTAAACTCCGAGGGGAAGGAATCGTCTCGTGCCAAATGATGAATCTCTGAAATGCTCAAAGCACACGATTAGTCCACAAACATGTTGTCATCAATCACCAAAACTACATTGATGTCTACTACACAACCTTCTTCTTGTAGACGTTGTTGGGCCTCCAAGTGCAGAGGTTTGTAGGACAGTAGCAAATTTCCCTCAAGTGGATGAACTAAGGTTTATCAATCCGTGGGAGGCGTAGGATGAAGATGGTCTCTCTCAAGCAACCCTGCAACCAAATAACAAAGAGTCTCTTGTGTCCCCAACACACCCAATACAATGGTAAATTGTATAGGTGCACTAGTTCGGCAAAGAGATGGTGATACAAGTGCAATATGGATGGTAGATATAGGTTTTTGTAATCTGAAATATAAAAACAGCAAGGTAGCTAATGATAAAAGTGAGCACAAACGGTATTGCAATGGTAGGAAACAAGGCCTAGGGTTCATACTTTCACTAGTGCAAGTTCTCTCAACAATAATAACATAATTGGATCATATAACTATCCCTCAACATGCAACAAAGAGTCACTCCAAAGACACTAATAGCGGAGAACAAACGAAGAGATTATGGTAGGGGACGAAACCACCTCAAAGTTATCCTTTCTGTTCTATCTATTCAAGAGTCTGTAGTAAAATAACATGAAGCTATTCTTTCTGTTCAATCTATCATAGAGTTCATACTAGAATAACACCTTAAGACACAAATCAACCAAAACCCTAATGTCACCTAGATACTCCATTGTCACCTCAAGTATCCATGGGTATGATTATACGATATGCATCACACAATCTCAGATTCATCTATTCAACCAACACAAAGTACTTCAAAGAGTGCCCCAAAGTTTCTACCAGAGAGTCAAGACGAAAATGTGTGCCAACCCTTATGCATAGATTCATGGGCGGAACCCGCAAGTTGATCACCAAAACATACATCAAGTGGATCACGTGATATCCCATTGTCACCATAGATAAGAAAGGCAAGACATACATCAAGTGTTCTCAAATCCTTAAAGACTCAATCCGATAAGATAACTTCAAAGGGAAAACTCAATCCATTACAAGAGAGTAGAGGGGGAGAAACATCATAAGATCCAACTATAATAGCAAAGCTCGCGATACATCAAGATCATGCCATAGAGAGAACACGAGAGAGAGAGAGAGAGAGAGAGAGAGAGAGAGAGAGATCAAACACATAGCTACTGGTACATACCCTCATCCCCGAGGGTGAACTACTCCCTCCTTGTCATGGAGAGCGCCGGGATGATGAAGATGCCCACCGGTGATGGATTCCCCCTCCGGCAGGGTGCCAGAACGGGCTTCCGAGAGGTTTTTGGTGGCTACAGAGGCTTGTGGCGGTGGAACGCCCGATCTATTGTTGTCTTCGAAGGTTTTAGGGTATATGGACTTATATAGGTGAAAGAAGTCGGTCAGGGGACGCTCGAGGGGCCCACGAGACAGGAGGGCACCCCCCACCCTCGTGGCCACCTCGAAGCTTCCTTGACTTCAACTCCAAGTCTCCTAGATCACATCCGTTCCAAAAATAACACTCCTGAAGGTTTCATTCCGTTTGGACTGCATTTGATATTCCTTTTCTTCGAAACACTAAAATAGGCAAGAAAACAACAATATGGGATGGGCGTCCGGTTAATAGGTTAGTCCCAAAAATAATATAAAAGTGTATAATAAAGCCCATAAACACCCAAAGTAGATAATATAATAGCATGAATGCTTCATAAATTATAGATACGTTGGAGACGTATCAGCATCCCCAAGCTTAATTCCTGCTCGTCCTCGAGTAGGTAAATGATAAAAGAAAGAATTTATGAAGTGTGAATGCTAGCAGGTGCACAAGTTTGATCAATGATAATTTAAATCACCTTTTCTAGCATGATTATATGTCAAATAGTAGTTCATCTCATAAAACTTCTCACGATCAAGTAACAAGCTATTCACATGTTAAAGCATAGACCATAAACTTTCTTGAAAACTAGCAAACTTCATTCTCATTCATCAAACAATTGTAATTCATCTTATTTTCAAGAAGGGTCTATGTCAGAGCTTTGATTTAGCAAACTCCACATACTCAACTATCATATAGTCTTCTACAATTGCTAACACTCATGCAATACTTATGGTTATGGAGTTTTAATCGGACACTAAGAAAGATAGGGGCTTATAATTTCGCCTCCCAACGTATTCACCTTTGGGTGATGTCAACAATAATAGTTCATGCTAACTTACATCCAATTGGATATATATATCAGGATCTTTCCAACATGAGGTGCTTGCCAAAGGATAAAATGAAAAAAGGGAAAGGTGAAGGTCACCTTGACTCTTGCATAAAGTAAAAGACATAAAGTAAAAGATAGACCCTTCGCAGAGGGAAGCATAGGTTGTCATGCACTTTTATGGTTGGATGCACAAAATCTTAATGCAAAAGAACGTCACTTTATATTGCCACTTGTGTATGGACCTTTATTATGCAGTCCGTCGCTTTTATTGCTTCCATAACAAGATCGTATAAAGCTTATTTTCTTCACACTAATAGATCATACATATTTAGAGAGCAATTTTTATTGCATGCACCGATGACAACTTACTTGAAGGATCTTACTCAATCCATAGGTAGGTATGATGGACTCTCATGGCAAAACTAGTTTAAGGGATATTTGGAAGAACAAGTAGTATCTCTACTTGGTGCAAGGAATTTTGGCTAGCATGAGGGGGAAAGGCAAGCTCAACATGTTTGAATGATCCATGACAATATACTTTAACTGAGATGTGAGAAAACATGACCCATTATGTTGTCTTCCTTGTCCAATATCAACACTTTAGCATGTCATACTTTAATGAGTGCTCACAATTATAAAAGATGTCCAAGATAGTATATTTATATGTGAAGTTTCTCTTCCTTCAATATTCTTTCATGAGTTGTTCAAATGACCAATACAATGCTTGCTAACCTTCAATAAATTTACAACCTCTACTTATTAGATGTGAAGTCATGACTCCCCATGGGATAAGCAAATGAATCATATATAATTTCAGATTTATGACATTCAACTCATTCAACCATTTACTCATAGGATATAAGTGAAGCACACGAGTAAATGACAAACTACTCCAACAAGATATAAGTGAAGATCAATGAGTAGTAAAATAATTATGTAGCTATGTGAAGACTCCCTCTCATTTAAGAATTTCAGATCTTGGTATTTTATTCATACAGCAAGCAAAGCAAAACAAAATGACATTGCAAGGATAGCACTACTCATGTGAAGAAGCAAAAACTGTGGTTCAACCGATACTAACCGATAATTGTTGAAGAAGAAAGGTGGGATGCCTACCGGCGCATCCCCAAGATTGGATGCTTGAGACTTCTTGAAATATTATCTTGGGGTGCCTTGGGAATCCCCAAGCTTGAGCTTTTATGTCTCCTTAATTCCTTTTATATCACGGTTTCCCTAAATCTCAAAAACTTCATCCACACAAAACTCAACAAGAACTCGTGAGATAAGTTAGTATAAACCAATGCAAAATCTTATCATTTTCTACTGTAACAAATCACTAAAATTATTATTCAACATTGCATACTAAATGTCTCTGCATATTTAATACTCCTATCCTAAAATAGAATCATTAAACAAGCAAACATATGCAAACAATGCAAACATAACAGCAATCTGCCAAAACAGTATAGTATGTAAAGAATGCAAGATTCATCATACTTACCTAACTCCAAAAATTATAAGAAAAATATTACGCTGTATAAGGTTTATCAGAGCTCAATATGCAAAACGTTTCAACATTAGATCATTCTCTGACTTTTCTAGGGAATTTTTGCAACAGCGGTAAACTTTCTGTTTTCAAACAGCAACATGTATACTAGCAAAATAAGCATGGTAAAGGCTATCCTTGACATTTTTATTAACAATATAGATGCAAAACATTATTATAAATAACATAAAGCAAATACTAACAAAAGAAAATGTCGCTCGAAGCAAAACACGTATCATGTGGTGAATAAAAATATAGCTCCAAGTAAAGTTACCGATGAACGAAGATAAAAGAGGGGATGCCTTCCGGGGCACCCCCAAGCTTAGGCTCTTGGTTGTCCTTGAATATTACCTTGGGGTGCCTTTGGCATCCCCAAGATTAGGCCATTTCCACTCTTTATTCCATAGTCCATCGAATCTTTACCCAAAACTTGAAAACTTCACAACACAAAACTCAACACAAAACTCGTAAGCTCCGTTAGTATAGGAAAATAAATCACCACTTAGGTACTGTTGTGAACTCATTATAAATTAATATTGGTATAATATCTACTGTATTCTAACTTCTATATGGTTCATACCCTCCGATACTACTCATAGATTCATCAAAATAAGCAAACAACACATAGAAAACAGAATCTGTTAAAAACAGAACAGTCTGTAATAATCTATATCAAACGTATACTTCTGGAACTCAAAAAATTCTGAACTAAGTTGGTGGACCTGAGGAATTTGTCTGTTAATCATCTTCAAAAAGAATCAACCTAAAATAACTCTCCAGTTAAAAATGGCAGCTAATCTCGTGAGTGCAAAAGTTTCTGTTTTTTACAGCAAGATAGCATAGACTTCACCCAAGTCTTCCCAAAGGTTCTACTTGGAACAAACACTAATTAAAACATGAAACCACATATAACCAGAGGCTAGATTAATTATTTATTACTAAACAGGAACAAAAAGCAAGGAATTAAAATAAATTGGGCTGCCTCCCAACAAGCGCTATCGTTTAAAGCCCCTAGCCAGGCATGATAATTTCAATGATGCTCACATAAGAGATAAGAATTGAAACATAAAGAGAGCATCATGAATAATATCACTAGCACACTTAAGTCTAACCCACTTCCTATGCATAGGGATTTTGTGAGCAAACAATTTATGGGAACAATAATCAACTAGCATAGGAAGGCAAAACAAGCATAGCTTCAAGATTTTAAGCACATGAGAGGAAACTTGATATTATTGTAATTCCTACAAGCATATGTTCATCCCTCATAATAATTTTCAGTAGCATCATGAATGAATTCAACCATCTAACCAGCACATAAAGCATTCTTTTCATGATCTACAAGCATAGAAATTTTACTACTCTCCACATAAGCAAATTTATTCTCATCAATAGTAGTGGGAGTAAACTCAACAAAATAAATATCATGTGAAGCATAATCCAATGGAAAACTAAAATCATGATGACAAGTTTCATGGTTATCATTATTCTTTATAGCATACGTATCATCACAATAATCATCATAAATAGGAGCATTGCTTTCATCATAATAAATTTGCTCATTAAAACTTGCGGGACAAAAATATCATATTCATCAAACATAGATTCCCCAAGCTTGTGGCTTTGCATATCATTAGCATCATGGATATTCAAGGAATTCATACTAACAACATTGCAATCATGCTCATCATTCATATATTTAGTGCCAAATATTTTATAGACTTCTTCTTCTAGCACTTGAGCACAATTTTCCTTACCATCATTCTCACGAAAGATATTAAAAAGATGAAGCATATGAGACAAACTCAATTCCATTTTTTTGTAGTTTTCTTTTATAAACTAAACTAGTGATAAAACAAGAAACTAAAACATTCGATTCCGAGATCTAAATATATACCTTCAAGCACTCACCTCCCCGGCAATGGCGCCAGAAAAGAGCTTGATGTCTACTACACAACCTTCTTCTTGAAGACGTTGTTGGGCCTCCAAGTGGAGAGGTTTGTAGGACAGTAGCAAATTCCCTCAAGTGGATGACCTAAGGTTTATCAATCCGTGGGAGGCGTAGGATGAAGATGGTCTCTCTCAAGCAACCCTGCAACCAAATAACAAAGAGTCTCTTGTGTCCCCAACACACCCAATACAATGGTAAATTGTATAGGTGCACTAGTTTGACGAAGAGATGGTGATACAAGTGCAATATGGATGGTAGATATAGGTTTTTGTAATCTGAAAATATAAAAACAGCAAGGTAGCTAATGATAAAAGTGAGCACAAACGGTATTGCAATGGTAGGAAACAAGGCCTAAGGTTCATACTTTCACTAGTGCAAGTTCTCTCAACAATAATAACATAATTGGATCATATAACTATCCCTCAACATGCAACAAAGAGTCACTCCAAAGCCACTAATAGCGGAGAACAAACGAAAAGATTATGGTAGGGTACGAAACCACCTCAAAATTATCCTTTCTGTTCTATCTATTCAAGAGTCCGTAGTAAAATAACATGAAGCTATTCTTTCCGTTCAATCTATCATAGAGTTCATACTAGAATAACACCTTAAGACACAAATCAACCAAAACCCTAATGTCACCTAGATACTCCATTGTCACCTCAAGTATCCATGGGCATGGTTATACGATATGCATCACACAATCTCAGATTCATCTATTCAACCAACACAAAGTACTTCAAAGAGTGCCCCAAAGTTTCTACTGGAGAGTCAAGACGAAAACGTGTGCCAACCCCTATGCATAGGTTCATGGGCGGAACCCGCAAGTTGATCACCAAAACATACATCAAGTGGATCACGTGATATCCCATTGTCACCACAGATAAGAACGACAAGACATACATCAAGTGTTCTCAAATCCTTAAAGACTCAATCCAAAAAGATAACTTCAAAGGGAAAACTCAATCCATTACAAGAGAGTAGAGGGGGAGAAACATCATAAGATCCAACTATAATAGCAAAGCTCGCGATACATCAAGATCGTGCCATAGAGAGAATAGGAGAGAGAAAGAGAGAGATCAAACACATAGCTACTGGTACATACCCTCAGCCCCGAGGGTGAACTACTCCCTCCTCGTCATGGAGAGCACCGGGATGATGAAGATGGCCACCGGTGATGGATTCCCCTCCGGCAGGGTGCCAGAACAGGCTCCCAAGAGGTTTTTGGTGGCTACAGAGGCTTGCGGTGGCGGAACCCCCGATCTATTGTTGTCTTCGAAGGTTTTAGGGGATATGGACTTATATAGGTGAAAGACGTCAGTCAAGGGACGCTCGAGGGGCTCATGAGACAGGGGGCATGCCCAGTAGGGGGGCGCGCCCCCCACCCTCATGGACACCTCGAAGGTTCCTTGACTTCAACTCCAAGTCTCCTAGATCACATCCGTTCCAAAAATAACGCTCCCGAAGGTTTCATTCCGTTTGGACTCCTTTTGATATTCCTTTTCTTCGAAACACTGAAATAGGCAAGAAAACAGCAATATGGGCTGGGCCTCTGGTTAGGTTAGTCCCAAAAATAATACAAAAGTGTATAATAAATCCCATAAACATCCAAAATATATAATATAATAGCATGAATGCTTCATAAATTATAGATACGTTGGAGACGTATCATACATCGAGAGAGATATGCCTTAACAGAGTGGCTCACACATAGTGGAGTATGGGGGAGCAATCATCTAATCTTCATCGACCCAACGCAATCAAGAAAGGTGGTCCATCTTGAGGAGGACAAGATTGTCACCATCTATCTCAAGTGGATCATGCGCAAGGCAAAGGTTTGCCCTTGATAGGTTTTCTATTTTTTTCGGTCTCATGGTGGTAGTTTGTGATACGTCTCCAACGTATCTACTTTTCCAAACACTTTAGCCCTTGTTTTGGACTCTAACTTGCATGATTTGAATGAAACTAACCCGGATTATTGTTGTTTTCAGCAGAACTGCCGTGATGTTGTTTTATGTGTAGAAAACAAAAGTTCTCGGAATGACCTGAAAATCCACGGAGGCAAGTTTCGGAAAATATAAAAAATACTGGCGAAAGAATCAAGACCAGGGGGCCCACACCCTGTCCACGAGGGTGGGGGGCGCGCCCACCACCCTGGGTGCGCCCCCCTGTCTCATGGGCCCCCTGAGGCTCTGCCGACCTCAACTCCAACTCCATATATTCCGTCTCGCGGAGAAAAAAATCAGAGAGGAAGTTTCATCGCGTTTTACGATACGGAGCCGCTGCCAAGCACTAATCTCTCCCGGGAGGGCTGATCTGGAGTCCTTTCAGGGCTCCGGAGAGGGGGATGCATCGTTGTCGTCATCATCAACCATCCTCCATCACCAATTTCATGATTCTCACCGCTGTGCGTGAGTAATTCCATCATACGCTTGCTGGACGGTGATGGGTTGGATGAGATTTACCATGTAATCAAGTTAGTTTTGTTAGGGTTTGATCCCTAGTATCCACTATGTTATGAGATTGATGTTGCTATGACTTTGCTATGCTTAATGCTTGTCACTAGTGCCCGAGTGCCATGATTTCAGATCGAACCTATTATGTTTTCATGAATATATGTGTGTTCTTGATCCTATCTTGCAAGTCCATAGTCACCTATTATGTGTTATGATCCGACAACCCCGAAGTGACAATAATCGGGATACTTCTCGGTGATGACCGTAGTTTGAGGAGTTCATGTATTCACTATGTGTTAATGCTTTGGTCCGGTTCTCTATTAAAAGGAGGCCTTAATATCCCTTAGTTTCCGCTAGGACCCTGCTACCACGGGAGGGTAGGACAAAAGATGTCATGCAAGTTCTTTTCCATAAGCACGTATGACTATATTCGGAATACATGCCTACATTACATTGATGAACTGGAGCTAGTTCTGTGTCACCCTATGTTATATCTATTACATGAGGAATCGCATCCGACATAATTATCCATCACTGATCCAATGCGTATGAGCTTTTCACATATTGTGCTTTGCTTATTTACTTTTCCGTTGCTACTGTTACAATTACTACAAAACAATTATCTTTACTTTTGCCACTATTACCTTTATTATCATACTACTTTGCTACCAAATACTTTGCTGTAGATACTAAGTTATCTAGGTGTGGTTGAATTGACAACTCTACTGCTAATACTCAATAATATTCTTTGGCTCCCCTTGCGTCGAATCAATAAATTTGGGTTGAATACTTTACCCTCGAAAGCTGTTGTGATCCCCTACACTTGAGGGTTATCAAGACTAATTTATGGCGCCGTTCCCCGGGAGCATAGCTCTATTCTTTGAGTCACTTGGGATTTATATCTGTTGATCACTATGAAGAACTTGAAGGACGCAAAAACCAAGATTTTGCCCTCAACTACCAGGGGAGGTAAGGAACTGCCATCTAGCTCTGCACTAGATTCTCCTTCTGTTATGAGTAAGTTTGCGACACCTAAACCTGCTACTGCTACGAATTTTGATATGTCGCATGTTATTGATGATGCCACTTCTGCTATGCATGATACTTATGATGAAACTAATTCTGTGCGTGATACTACTGTGCCATTAGGTGAATTTCTTGATGAACAACTTGCTAGGGTTAGAGAGAATGAAATTATTGAAGATGCTATTATTGATGATAGTGATGATGAAAGTTCTCCCCCTGATTATGAATTACCTGTTGTTCCTGGGTGTTATGTTATGGAAGAGGAAGCTGCTAGAGCTATCTTTGCTTGTAAAGATAGATATGATCTTAAGAAATTATTAGCTAAATGGAAACAACAGTCTCTTAATGCTAGAATGAAACCTGACCCTGCTTTCGCTACTTCACCTATCTATGTTACTGATAAGGATTATGAATTCTCTGTTGATCCTGAAATTATTAGTTTGGTTGAATCTGATCCTTTTTATGGCCTTGAATCTAAAACAGCTGTGGCACATCTTACCAAGTTAAATGATAGAGCCACCCTGTTTACTAATGATGAGAAGTCTCGCTATTATTATATCCTTAAGATATTTCTGTTCTCATTAAAGGTTGATGCTAAGACTTGGTTTAATTCTCTTGATCCTGGTTGTGTGCGTAGTCCCCAGGATATGATTCACTACTTCTCTGCTAAATATTTCCCTGCTCATAAGAAACAAGCTGCCTTGCGGGAAATATATAATTTTGTGCAAATCAAAGAAGAGAGTCTCCCACAAGCTTGGGGGAGGCTTCTCCAATTACTTAATGCTTTGCATGATCATCCTCTTAATAAAAATGAAATACTTGATATCTTTTATAATGGACTAACTGATGCTTCCAAGGACTACTTGGATAGTTGTGTTGGTTGTGTTTTCAGGGAAAGAACAGTCGATGAAGTTGAATTACTATTGAATAATATGTTGACTAATGAAAATAATTGGACTCTTCCTGAGCCAATTCCTGAGGCAATTCCTGAACCAATTGAGCCAACTCCTGAGCCTATTCCTAAACCCACTCCGAAGAAGAGAGGTGTTCTATTTCTCAGTCCTGAAGATATGCAAGAGGCAAAGAAATCAATGAAAGAAAAAGGTATAAAAGATGGAGATGTTAAGAATTTACCACCTATTGAAGAAATACAGGTATTAATATACCACCTGTCGAAGAACCACATTGTCCTGATAACCCGACACAGGTAGTAAAGGTAAATTCTCTCTATAGATATGATAAAGTTGAAATTCCCTCTACTAAATTTCATAGCCCTTGCTTAGATGAATTTGATGACTTTATGGCTAGACAAGAAAGTTTCAATGCTTATGTTGGTAGCGAATTAAAGAATAATGCTTTCGAGATAGAATGCGTGAGTGATTATATGGCTAGAGTTAAAGGTGAACTTAAACTCATTAGGAAGTATGCTTCTATGGTTGCTACTCAAGCTGAGCAAGTACTTAAAGCTCAAAATGATTTGCTCGATGAATTAATTAATAAACCTGACTTTGCTGTTAGAGTGGCTACTAGAACTGGTAGAATGACTCAGGAACCTTTGTATACTGAAGGCCACCCTAAGAGAATCGAGCAAGATTCTCAGATAAATAATTTAGAGGCACCTTGTTCTTCTAAAAAAGAAAAAGAAAAACGATAGGACTTTGCATGCTTCTAGTGAACCTGTTGTAGACACACCTGAAAATCCCAATGATATTTCTGATGCTGAAACACAATCATTTGATGAACATGAACCTAGTGATAATGTTAATGATAATGTTCATGTTGATGCTCAACCTAGCAAAAATAATGAAGTTGAAGTTGAACCTGTTGTTGATCTTGATAACCCACAATCAAAGAATCAACGTTATGATTGTTGCTAGGAAGCACGGTAGAGAAAGACAACCACGGGTTCAGAAACCCATGCCCTTTCCTCCTAAACCATCCAAGACAAAGGATGATGAGGATTTTGAGCGCTTTGCTGAAATGATTAGACCTATCTTCTTATGTATGCGCTTAACTGATATGCTTAAAGTAAACCCTTATGCTAAATATATGAAGGGTATCATTACAAACAAAAGAAAGATACTGAAAGCTGAAATCTCCACCATGCTTGCTAATTATACTTTTAAGTGTGGAATACCAAAGAAACTTGGAGATCCGGGGGTACCAACTATACCATGCTATAACATTCCAAATTTTCAATTCGGAATGTTATACATTAGATCATCATTGCATATCATATTTTATTGCATTTTGGTTTGATCCTAGAAATTGTACACAACTCAAGGACCCACAGAGAGAGTTGGGGATTTCGTTATTTTCATATTTGGGTTTACTCAAATTTTGAAAATAGGATCATTTGATTTTTATTATTTTATCTTCAAATATTTCTATCATAAAAATAAGAGAGATAGGGAATAAAATGACTTTCCCAAAATAAAGAAATATTGAGGATTTAATAAAAAATCAAATAAGATTTTATTTTGGAGTTGTTTGCTATTTTATTTGACATTAGGAAAAATCTGCATTTTCCAAAATTGCATTTAGGGCACAAATTAATGTTCATCTTGTCCGGCTCGATTTTAGAGGACGGCCAAAATTTATTTCGGGATTTTTGGAGTCCATTTAGTATTTCTTTTAATTGTTTTTCTACGAAAAATTATTTATAAAAAAAAGCTAACACACCTACGCGCTGTGGGCGACCCGGATTCCGCCGCCCCGAGCCTTTATAAGCCGCACTCCACCCCTGCAGCCCACCACCCCGCCGCCGCCACCTAACCCTAACTCTAACCGCCGTCGCCGCCGCGACCCCGCCGAATGCCGCCGCCGCCGCGACCCCGCCGCCGATCCGTGCCAACCGTCGCCGCCGCCGTCACCCCGCCGTCGCCGCCGACCGC
>NC_041385.1:146514843-146568099 GCF_002162155.2 Triticum dicoccoides
CCGCCGAACCCCGCCGACCGCCGCCGCCCCGCCGGACCCCGTCGCCGGAGTAGCCCGCTGCTGCCGCCGTCACGCATCCCGTGGTAGTCACGGTTTTTTAAAAAAATGAGTTCTTCGTTTTTTTTCCAAAAACCGAGATGCGTTTTTTATTTAGATTGGTTTTTTCCCCGATTTAGTTATTTAGCGGACGTTCGTCCGTACGTTCGTTTTAACGAACGGTTTTCGTCATTTAGCCGCAGACAGCGAACGTTCGTTCGTTAGCCTATTCGTCGGTTTTTCTTTTTCTCGGATTTTCCGTGATTATTCCAGATCGCGATTTCTGATCCGATTTTTGTTTTAGTATAACTTTTCGTTTGTTTATCGGAATGAGGCGATTCAAGCGCCTAGAGTTTCGTCTTGACACCCTCTTTCTGTTTAACCAACTCAAACAAGTTTTTACTACTGTAAAATTTGACTTAGGTCCAGATTAGTAAATGAAGCTTGTTTCTTTCGCCGTTTGACTTTCGTTGCTTCGTTTGATTTGATTCTTTTTGCAAACCGTAGTTCTTAAGTTGAACTTTCTGGTTAGATCTCTTATTTGAGTTTTACATGTGCATTAGATGAGTTCTTATTGTATGTTTGTTTGTTTGCGATAGAGTACCCGGAGTGCGTCGCTTTCTACTACGAGTCTCTAGGTTTCACGGATCATCAGCAAGGCAAGTAACACTTTGATCATACCCTTTTAATACCCAGTTTTATTGCATTAGATCAATCCTCAAACAACTGCATGATTAGGATCTGAATATGTGGGTTTTGGGAAGTAGATGAGGTAGTACCTATTACCTGTTTTATTATCAAACCTTTGGGAGTTACTTCTACGTTTGCTTATATTACTATGCTATGCTAGTAGACGTGGATTGGGTGAGTGTATTCATGACATATGTGAGATTGTTATTTAATGGTTTACTTAAGGTGGCAACTTAAACTCACATCTGGGTGGATTGAGGCACCTGGGGAACCCAGTGTTGCCTGTATTTTTGGAAATCCCGGGGTACCGTGTGATTCTCCTATGGACCGCCACCCAGGCTCAAAGGGATCATGAGATTATTCATGCTAGAAACTTCTGTGTGCAGCCACAAACTACTATGGGCTCTAGCATAGTTGATTAAGTTGTGTGAACTCTTGAAGAGGTAGACTAGCAGATGTAGGGGAAAGTAGGTGTAACTATCTACCCGGAGTAGGGAGTTTATGCTTCTGAAAGACTGTGTCTCGGTCATCCATTTCTCAAACACCATGTAGTGCGAAAAATCTAGCGGAGGAGATCGAGTCTTGTGGGGAAAAGTGCACAAACCTCTGCAGAGTGTATAAACTAATCATGGTTAGCCGTGTCCCCGGTTATGGACGTTTTGATTATCTAGTACCTGGATTATCATGTGAATCTCATCATGTTACTTTAATTTAATCTTGTTGGGTTAATGATGTTACTTAATTGGGATTCAGTTGGAGGAACCTTCTCAATGTTTAATAACCACCATGATAGTTAAATAAAATTTATTCCTTTGCAGTAGGGAAAAACTGGCTTTATACAAAACTGTAACCATAGAGCTTTCCACCAGCCATATATGCATGTAGTGATAGCATTATTCTGCTCATTACTCTCTATGTGTTACATTGCCACCATATTCCATGTGTTGACCCGTTTGTGGGCTGCAAGGTTCATGTTGCAGACTTTTCATACGACGAGTAAGGTGCCTTAGGTCGTGGTCTTATACTCAGTGATGCCGTTGGAGTTGATGGCCTTAAGCCATATTTATTGTAATAAGTTCTCTTTTGAGACATTTGATGTAATAAGTGTGTGATTGCTACTCTGTTATAAATCCTTCAAGTATTGTGCGTGTCAGCATTACCGATCCAGGGATGACACTGATTCACAAAGATCAGACTGTCTGAGGTCTAGTCGCTACAAGATGGTATCAGAGCACACGCTGACTGTAGGACACGACCACTAAGCTAAAGCCCTAGATCACTACTCTCTCTTCTCATTTCTGACACCTCATCTTTTCTAATCTTTTAGGAATGGCGGATGCAAGGAACAAGTTCACGCAACCAGATGAAGATACACATTTTGGACGCCACTTGAAGGAAGTCACAAAGTACCTGAACATAGGAGTACCAAGCTTCACCGGGACCTACATTGCCACTTTACCAGAAGAGGAGTGTTGGATAATTCAAGTTCAAGTTCCAGGAAGGACGTTCATGCCCGTCACTGAGCCCATAGAGTTTTCCTTTGATGCACCAACCTGGAGTCTAGGAAAGAGCATGGCAGCCCACATCACAATGGGACGCATTGGAGAAGTTTACCACAAGGATCTCAAGGATACTATCTACCAGATTTGTGGGCGCTGAGATGATCAATGGGAGATGATCAGCACCAGAAAGGATAGATCAATTGCAGCTTTCATCCAGGAGTTAAACCAGCACATTCGTCGCCAGGAGAACCAGATATGTGCAGGCATGATAGATCTGAAGAAGGCATTGACCAAGATTACGGAGCTGGAGGAAGAACTTAAGTCTACACGCGATGGTTATGAGGAGGAAATGACAACACTCGTGGAGAAGAATGAAGATCTGAAGAAGAAGCTAAAGGTGTTTATGGGATTTCCCTCGACTGGAGGAGAAGACGATGATTGCACTTGCCCGGAGAACTACATCATCATCGACGACACCGACTCAGACCCAGACGATAGCGATGATGACTTTGTTGATGAAGCTGGAGCAGATATCATGGAGTCTTCGACCGATCAATTTTTCTAGTCGACCACCATAACAGTAGTAGTATTCCCCCATGTATATAGCATAGTCCGAGCACTTCTGTATAGATAGCTACACCGTTGTATGCCCTTGTTTGTTTTGATTAAAGTGAAATTGTTTGCTTTTGTCTCATGTGCATATGGGTAGTGTTTTCTCTATAGACCTTATTCTATCCTATATTCTCATCTTTTCTAAACCCGCAGATGCCTCCGAGACGTGACAATGGATTTACTTTCCCACCGGAGCTCACTCAGTTGATCCAGCAGCAGAATGCATTGATGCAGATGCTAGTCCAGAATCAGAATTAGGGGAACAACAACAACAACCCACCACCACCACCACCACCTATTGATCACTTAGCCATTTCTTGAGGCTAAATCCGCTGGTGTTCTGCAGCAGCACTGAGCCGATAGTGCAGATGATTGGCTCCGCAAGATGGAAAGGGAGTTAACCACTGCAGGATGCACAGATGCGGAGAAGGTGCATTTTGCCGCACATCAGCTTGATGGACCCGCAGCATCATGGTGGGAGAATTTCACAGCCACTTATCCTATCGACACTGTCACATGGGATCAGTTTCAGCAAGCTTTCTGTACTGCTCATGTTTCAGCAGGAGCTATAGCCATGAAGAAGCGTGAGTTACGTAACTTGCACCAAGGAGGACGTACTGTTGGCCAGTATGTGGATGATTTTAGTAAACTAGCACGTTATGCCCCAGATGACGTTGCTATAGATGCAGCTAAGCAGGAGAAGTTTCTGGAAGGACTGAACGATGAGCTGAGCATGCAGTTGATGGTAGCAACCTTTAACAACTACCAGGAGTTGGTAGATCGTGCTCTCATGATTGAAGGGAAGCAGCATCAGATTGACAACCATAAGAGGAAGTATGGACAAGGGAAGTACAATTCTGGAGCTTAGTAGAAGCCTTGTTTTACCCCGAACACGGGAGGACCTTTTCAGCATACCCATGGAGAAGGTAGTTCGCACAACCATAGTGGCCCCAAGAATGGTAATGGGAATGGAGGAAGCAACGGACATAATCGTACCAACCCATCAACCCCAACCAAGAGGGATCTAAGCCACATTACCTGTTACAAATGCCAGAAGACTGGACATTATGCCACTGAATGTCCTGAAGCGAAGAATGGAAATGGCAATGGGAGCTCTGGGAAGAAGCCTAACCCTTTCAACAAGGGACAGGTGAAGCACGTTAGCGTGGAGGAGGTTGAAGCCCAGCCAGATGCAGTAATAGGTAAGTTTTTGGTTAAGTCATTTACTGCAATCGCTCTTTTTGATACTGGTGCATCGCATTCATACATATCAAGGGGATTTGTGGATAAGTATAAACTGCCCACCAAAGTTCTTAGAACACCTATGTTAGTAAGCTCGCCAGGAGCGGAATATATGGCCAGTCAAGGATGTTTTCAAGTGCCATTGGCCATAGGCAGACATGTTTTCCCTTCAGATTTGATAGTTTTGGAGTCACAAGGTTTCGATGTGATTCTGGGTATGGATTGGCTATCGATGTATAGAGGAAACATCAATTGCGCCAGTAAGTCGATTTTGCTTACTACCCCAGAAGAAAGAAGGATCAAGTATGTATCCCGGCATGAGCCAAAGAGGACCCAAGTAAATTCCTTATCAGGAGTTGTACAGGAGGAAGTACCAGTGGTGAAGGATTTTCCTAACGTATTTCCAGAAGAGTTGCCAGGCATGCCACCAGATAGAGACATTGAGTTTTTGATTGAGCTTTTGCCAGGCACAGGGCCTATATCTAAGAGACCGTACAGGATGCCCGCACAAGATTTGGAGGAAATTAAGAAGCAGATTAAGGAGTTACTGGATAAAGGTTATATTCGCCCAAGTTCTTCGCCTTGGGGATCACCAGTGCTTCTAGTGGAGAAGAAGGATGGATCATTACGGATGGTTGTTGTGACGCCCCGTTACGTCCAACAGAGTCAGGCGTAACGGAAGCCGTCACTTCAGAGTTGCGCCAGGATCAGTTAAGGAGAACAGTATCATGTACAAGACGGTGCAACTGCCATGAGTAGGCAAGCTTTTATTACATTGACACCTCAAGTGTCGACTAAGCCTAAGCGACCATGACGATAGATCGTCATCCACTTCTAGTTACGAGCCTTCTAGACCAACCATGGAGGGCATCTACTCTTCATAGCCTTGATTGTCGACTTCCTCATAAACATACTCCACTTCAGAATAACCGAAGTCATTAAGATGGCCAGACTCATCATGAGTACCATTCTCTATCGCCTCAAAGTTCTCATAACTCTCTTGTTCTGAAAAACAACATAAGTGCAGCTGAGTACGTATGAAATACATACTCCGCAAGTCGCCAGGAAAAGTGGATGCATGAGTCTTTAAAGAGGAAAAACTTTACCAGCCACGGCTATAACCAGCGAGCCATTAGCTCAAAATACTAGGTAAAAATATTTTCCCCTTAACCCTTTTTGTTGAAAACCAAATTTTATTTATAAAATCTACTGGCGACAGAGCGACGTGGGATCTTACATCCTGTGTTAGAGGAAAACCCACACGACGCACTTCCAAACCCGGAAGCTGGGAGTGATATCACATTTACTCTGATCAGAGGTGTACTGCTTTGCCCATAGCATCACTTGGTCCAAGTCGTCCATGCGCTACCCGTGCACACGACTAGACCAAGGAACCAGAACCTTTAACTAGCCCGTACACTACCTCTGCTTTTCCACCTTGCCTTACTAAAGGCCCGCGGGTCGAGACCCCTGGCCGGCGGTCCCGCCCTAGGGTGACTGTACCTACCCGGCTACAGCCACCTTCTCACCCATGCAGAGGCAGCTACTTGGCATGGGTAGTTGGTTCAGCCCGTCCCATTCCAGGTCTATGGTCAGTACGGTTTGTGCCGCTTTTGAAGTAAGCGCCAGTTGGTTGTGTCCTAATGTGATACCCTATGTAGAGGAGCCCGCCATCCAAGCCGACCCTCCCTAGGTTGCTTTCACCAACATGAGCTCCTCTACCCACCAAATATTTATTTATATTTTAACCCTACCCGGGTCACAACTACTTAATACAGATGCTTCACCTGATCTGGTCCAATTGCCAAATCAGTGGATCCACCTGATCCAAATTTCATTTTATTTATGAAAAATATTTATTTTAAATTCTTATGCAAAATTTTGGAAATGACCCATAGCCCGGAAAACATTTATCAAGACATGGTCAAGGAGATGACGACTTGCCGGGTAGTGCTTCGACCAACTCGGAACCACCAGACGTGACTCCTACGGGTTCGAGATCGGCTCCTGCTAATTATTTCACAAACATGTTTATATTTCCTAATTGAAAATCTAAAGATCCAGCAACACGGCCATGTTGGGCAAGCCATAATTAATTTAACTAGGTTGTGATACGTCCTAGTGTTTCATTGAGAGATAAAATGCATCAAGCCATCCAAATCAGAGTAGCTAACGGTGTGGACTAGCCACATCCTACTGCTACTAGTGGTAAGTACTAATCCTGATTTCTTTTCCATCAAGTGCTCCAATTTCATAACAAGTGCTTGCTATATGTGAACGTGGGTGTGCATATATTGTTCATTTTATCTCAGACCCTACTATTCCCCACCCATCCATATTACCTTCTTTCTCTTTGTTTATCTCAAGGTCACAAAATTAATCAAGATTTAATCTATGGTGTGGTCATGGTATTGCTACTGATTAGATCTAAATGTGTCGGTGTACTAGAGTAGGGGTACCCTAGTATCCCGAACTTGTGCACGGGCAGTTGCAGCACCCCGCGGCAAGGCTTGCCGGGCGACCGCCAAGGTCCTCCGTGGTTCCCTTGGAGCCATTCAAGAACAAAGTATTCAAGTCAAGGAGACAAGGCCCCGGAAAGAGGAGCTTGCCGGGGAGGCCAACCAAAGCATCTCAAGGAACTTGCCGCGACGCGCTGCGCGTCCCAGCAAGGCCTGGCGAGCAACAAGCTTCCGGGCGCGACAAGACAACGACCGCGGCAAGGCGCTTGCCGCGGCAAGTAACCACCCTGTACCCACGCTCCAGCACATCCACCAACATGTCGCCCTGGGGCCTTCCCAGGCGCACGTGGCAAGAGGCTGTGCAGCCAGCGGTGCGCGGTGGCGTGCGACGCTGACAAGATCACCATCGTGGCGAACGGTGGCGTCCCTAACGGTCCTTTTCTGCACTGTTCGGGCGACACAGACGGGCATTTAATGCCTTTGTCCCTTGCCGTCATGGTTAGGTAGGATACACTGTACAAGTAGTTGTACCAACCGCAACTCCTTTTACGTTTTTACCCTTGTCTGTGTTGCCACCTGTCGGTGACCCCTTTAGCATATAAAAGGAGGCCCACGTGCAACGTAGGCGAGGTTCGGCTCAGTTCGAAGGTTTGGAAGCCAGAAAACGCTCACGCTCGGTCTCGTTAGCAGCAAGAGTGTACCATAACACTCGAGCGCTCCCGAGCAAGAACACAATACACTAAAACAAGCAGCAGTAGGAGTGTTATCTCTCCGCGCAGACCTCGGCGTCCGTACATGTACTGCGCCCATCTCAGGAGGCGCAGGACCGACAGCGTCATGGTATTCGCAGTACCATACGTTCGTTGGAACAAGATCGAGCTGGTGGATCTCGGGGTGCTCAAGACCAGCATGCACGCCAACGCGCTGGCACGAGCGAGACACGGTCGCCTGGACGGGATACTGCTCCTTCTAACATAGTTAGAAGTCCGAGCATATCCCGCTCCTCGCACCGTTCGCCACTGCCGCCCACCACTCCAACAGAAGCTTTGGCGCGAGCTCAACTGCTCCTGGATTACCCTTCAACGAAAGACAAGATCGATCAATGGAGGGCCACCATTCAGAGTCTCATCGGCTTCGCCAACGGCGACACTCCGCGGCAGCCGAGCACATCGCGGCCGCGGCAGGACTGCCAGGCACGAGCCAGTGGCGACGAAACTGGTGGGGGTGCAACCACCATGCACTCTCCACCCCGAAGGCCAAGATCGCCGACTCGCCGGATCCACCTCGACAGCGACTCCACCGCATCGTCAGATCCATGAGCTCGTCGCGATCAGCGCCAAGTTCTTCACAAATGACAGCAAGAAGATGCTCATACTCGCATCGAGCGCCGAAGAGAAGCGCGACGTCAATCAGACAAGCGCGCTGGGCCCTCTGTTGACATGCATGCGCCAGGGGAACCAGGCGACTTGCCGTACGCGGTAGGTTGCCCTCGTTCACCCGTGAGCTGCCGCAAGTCCAGTGGCCCAGCACGAAGAATTTCAAGCCAGACGTACTAGAGAAGTATGATGGCAAGTCGCATCCGTCGGAGTTCCTCAGCATCTACACCATCGCGGTGCAAGCTGCTGGGGGGCGAGACGACAAGATCCTTGCCAACTACTTCCCGCTGGTACTCAAGCCCAATGTCAGATCCTGGCTCATGCACTTGCCGGACAACTCCATATCCTCCTGGGCAGATCTGTGCCATCAGTTTGTCGGCGCCTTTACAGGCGGCCACAAGCCTCATGGCCAAGAGAGCGACCTTCATCTGCTCGCCCAGAAGGAAGGAGA
The DNA here is from genome assembly GCF_002162155.2 of Triticum dicoccoides. NCBI lineage: Eukaryota > Viridiplantae > Streptophyta > Magnoliopsida > Poales > Poaceae > Triticum > Triticum dicoccoides. Next base: position 146,523,212 of record NC_041385.1, read on the forward strand.
GCCCCTGCGCAAGTACATTCAGAGATTCAGACGCGTACAGCACAACATCCCAGATGTCCACCCTGCCGCGATAATCAGCGCGTTCCATCAGAACGTGCGAAACCGTAGGATGCGGGAGGAGATGGCGATGTGCAAGATCAGAGACATCAGTGAGCTGTATGCCCTGGCCAACAAGTGTGCGCGTGCTGAGGAAGGGAGGAAACTCCCCAGAGAGAATACAAGAGCAGGAGGATCTGATAGTGAGGATGCTGCCCCGGCAAAGAAAAACCGGCGGCGGAACAATAGGAAGAAGAAAGGCAAAGATGTACTAGTCATTGAGCAGTCCGGCAAGAAAGCCAAAGCTGGAAGCTCCGGCAAGGAGATTGCCGCAGGCACCAACCACCAGGCTGTGGCGGTCGCCGACAAGCAGGACAACACCAACAGGCAATACTGCAAGATCCACCACACCAAGGGCCATGACCTCCAGAGCTGCAAGAAGGTCGAGCAGCTTGTTGAGCAGCAAAAGGCTGAATACGAGCGCCGCGATAAGGAGAAAGCCCGGGAGGGTGCTGGAGGAGCCAGCAAGAAACGCCCTGGCCGAGGGGGACGCCGCGGCAAGGCTAAGCAGCGGCAAGGAGACAGACCTCCCCGCGGCCGCGACAAGGATGATGATGACGACGACGATGAAGATATGGATGATGACGAGACCGATGAGCAGGAGTTCCAGAAAGCCACAGAGGTCCTATGCATTGACGGCGGTGCTTCTCTGCATACTTCACACCACCAGCTCAAGCAGTGGGTGCGGGAAGTCAATGCGGCAGAACCACCCATCGAGTCATGCAAGCCTCTGAAATGGTCCAGCACGCCTATCATCTTTGATATTGAGGATCACCCTGATCGCATAACTGCGGTCGGGTGCTTGCCGATGTTGGTTTCGCCAACTATCCGCAACCTCAAGGTCACTAAGATGCTAGTTAACGGTGGGGCCGGCTTGAACTTGATCTCCTTCGCGGTACTCCAGAAACTCCAGATCCCTGACAGCGAGCTCAAAGAGACCGGCACATTCCAAGGAATCAATCCGGGAAGGAGCAAGCCGAAGGGAAAGATCACGTTGCCAGTGACATTTGGCAGCGAGTTGAACTTCAGGACTGAGAGGGTCACTTTTGACGTTGCTGACTTTCCATTGCCTTACAATGGGATACTCGGCCGTCCAGCACTTGCCAAATTCATGGCAGCCTCTCACTATGCGTACAACATACTGAAGATGCCAGGCCCGATAAGTGTCATCTCTGTCCCTGGCGACAAGAAGGATGCTCTTATCTGCGCCAACAAGATCTACCGGGAAGCAGTAGTTGCAACGGATTGTAGGTCACTTGCCGTTGAAGCTCCCGGGGGGAAGAAGAAGACCAAGTCCGGCAAGAGTTCCGATGCCTACTCCGGCAAGCGCACCTCTTCGGAGTGCTGCGCTACCATCGAGGACGCACCATCGAGCTCCACCGGCAAGTGTAAGAAGACAATGGTAGCTCCACCAGAGACCAAGAAGGTGTCGGCCAAGGAGGACGGCACTGGTCGTACCTTCACCATCAGTGCCACTCTCGACCCTAAATAGGAAAGCGCGCTCGTTGCTTTCCTGCGGGCGAACGTCGACGTGTTTGCATGGCAACCGTCTGACATCCCCGGTGTTCCCAGGAAAGTAATCGAGCACCATCTTGCCTTCTGTCCTCATGCGCGGCCCGTCAAGCAGGAAGTCAGAAAACAGGCAATGGAGCCAGGAATTCATTGCAGAAGAAATCAAGAAATTGGAAGCAGCAGGACTTGTTAGAGGAGTGCTCCATCCTACGTGGTTGGCCAATCCTGTAGTCGTGCGCAAGGCAAACAGGAAATGGAGGCTTTGTATTGACTTTACCGATGTTAATAAAGCTTGTCCCAAAGACCCATTTCCCTTGCCGCGCATCGACCAGATTGTTGACTCCACGGCCGGATATGACTTGCTTTCATTTCTTGATGCATACTCAGGATACCATCAGATCTTCATGGCAGAAGAGGATGAGGAGAAGACCGCATTCATCACCCCGTGTGGCACATACTGTTTCGTACGGATGCCTTTCGGTTTGAAGAATGCTGGTTCAACATTTGCAAGGGTAATCCATGACGCTTTTGAACCGCAGATGCACAGAAATGTGGAAGCCTACAAGGATGACATAGTGGTCAAGAGCAAGGACAAGGCGACTCTGATTCAAGATTTAGACAAAACCTTTGCAAATCTGCGCAAGATCAACCTCAAGCTTAACCCCGAGAAGTGCGTGTTTGGAGTCCCCTCCGGCAAGCTTCTCGGGTTCTTTGTGTCTCAACGCGGGATTGAGGCCAATCCCGACAAGATCAGGGCCATTGAGCAGATTGAAGCACCAAAGCGCGTCAAGGATGTACGAAGACTTGCCAGTTGCGTGGCTGCTCTCAGCAGGTTTATCTCTAGGTCTGCTGAGCGCGCCCTACCATTTTTCAAAGTATTGAAAAGGGCAGGTCCAATGAAATGGACTCCGAAAGCGGAAGCTGCGCTGCAGGACTTAAAGAGATACCTGTCCTCCACTCCAACACTTGTCGCACCTAAGCCACAAGAGAAGTTGCTGCTATATATAGCGGCAACCAATCAAGTGGTTAGTGCTGCGTTAGTGGCGGAGAGGGAGGCGGATGATGAGCCAACAACCACGGCAAGTGCATCCAGCGACAAGCAAAGGACTTCACCGACAAGCTCTGGTCCCGACAAAGATGGATCTGCGCAGGCGCATGAGGAGATGCAGAAGAGAATGGTGCAGCGCCCAGTTTACTTTGTCAGTTCCCTTCTACAGGGGGCTAGGTCAAGGTACTCTGGTGTGCAGAAATTGCTTTTCGGCCTTCTCATGGCCTCGAGAAAGCTGCGCCATTACTTCCAAGCACATGAGATTACAGTCGTCACTCATTTTCCGCTGAAGAGGATTCTTCAAAATCCAGAAGCAACAGGCAGGATTGTCGAGTGAGCACTGGAACTGTCAAGCTTTGGCCTCAAGTTCGAGAGCACTTCCACTATCCAAAGCAGAGCATTGGCAGAATTCATAGCAGAGTGGACGCCAACACCAGATGAAGAAATTCCAGAAACAAGCATCCCCGTAAGGAAGCAAGCAAAGAGTGGCTGATGTACTTTGATGGTGCCTTCTCACTTCAAGGCGCCGGTGCCGGCATGCTACTTGTTGCACCCATCGGAGAGCACCTCAAATACGTAGTCCAGATGCACTTTCCCAAGGAGCAAGCAACGAACAATACTGCAGAGTATGAAGATTTGCTTGCCGGTCTCAGGATCGCAGCAGACCTTGGGATCAACAAGCTCATTGTCAGGGGTGACTCACAGCTTGTCGTCCGCCAAGTGAACAAGAATTATCAGAGTCCGTTGATGGAAGCTTACGTTGATGAAGTGAGAAAGCTAGAAGAGCACTTTGACGGCCTACAGATGGAACATGTTCCAAGAGCTCAGAACGACATTGCTGATGGCCTGTCGAAGTGCGCCGCACTTAAGTTACCTGTGGAACCAGGGATTTTTGTGCTCAAGCTGACTCAACCGTCTGTAACACCATCTAATGGACAGAGCAAGAAGAGGAAGTTGATTTCTGGTGACTACTTTCCGGCAGAGCTCCCCGAAGCCGCCGCCAAGAAGGTCACCAAGATCAACACCAAGGATGCTGAGGAGCAGTCTGCTCCGACAAGCCCTAGGCTTTGTTCCGTTGAAGCAGACGCTCACGGCAAGTTTTGCTCCGGAAAGCTTGCCGGGGAACGTCAAGCTCCGGCTGAGCCGCAGGTTCTCGCCGTAGAAGCGAATGTTCCCGCAGTAGCAGATATGCCTTTAGTCCTTGTTGTTGAGCCACAAGCTCCAGCATGGGCACAGCAGATTGTCCGTTTCCTTCAAACAGGAGAACTTCCCGAAGAGCAAGAAGAAGCGGAAAGAGTAGCCCGGCAGTCAAGTATGTACCAGTTTGACGATAACACACTATACAGAAGAAGACTCAACGGCGTGAAATTGAAGTGTATTCATCGGGAAGATGGACAAGAGCTGTTGGCAGAGATACATGGAGGCATATGTGGTCACCACATTGGCGCAAGAGCACTTGCCGGCAAAGCGTTCCGGCAGGGTTTCTTTTGGCCGACAGCCCTCCAGGATGCAACTGCACAAGTAACCAAGTGTGAAGCGTGCCAGTTCCATTCCAAGCAGATACACCAGCCAGCTCAAGCTCTCCAGACGATCCCTTTATCCTAGCCATTTTCGGTCTGGGGGCTCGACATCCTCGGCCCTTTTCCCCGAGCTGTCGGGGGCTTTGAGTACTTGTACGTTGCAATCGACAAGTTCACAAAGTGGCCGGAAGTGGAAGCAGTGAGGAAGGTGACAGCACAGTCAGCAGTCAAGTTCTTCAGGTCGATTGTTTGCCGCTTCGGGATCCCTAACAGGATTATCACCGACAACGGCATGCAATTCACGAGCAGAACCTTCATGTAGTACGTCCAAGATCTTGGCGCCAAGGTCTGCTTCGCTTCTGTTGCTCATCCGAGAAGTAACGGCCAAGCGGAGAGGGCAAATGCTGAAGTGCTGCGCAGGCTCAAGACCAGGACTTTCGACAGGCTGCGTAAGTGCGGAAAGAACTGGATTGAGGAGCTGCCGGTGGTTCTTTGGTCGATCAGGACAACGCCAAATCGAGCCACTGGCCAGACACCTTTCGCTCTAGTCTATGGAGCAGAGGCAGTTCTCCCCACGGAACTCGTATATGGGTCACCTTGAGTGCTCGCTTATGATGAGCTTGAGCAAGAGCAGCTGCGACAAGATGACGCGCTGCTCCATGAGGAGGACCGTCTTCAGGCTGCTGTACGAGCTGCTCGATACCAGCAAGCTTTGCGCCGCTACCATAGCCGCAAAGTTAATGCCAGAAGTTTCGAGGAAGGCGATTCTTCGGCGCGTTCAGTCCGCCAATAATTCCAACAAGTTGACGCCAAAGTGGGAAGGCCCTTATCGGGTGAAACGAGTCACTAGGCCTGGCGCTGTCCGCCTTGAGACCGAAGATGGCATTCCGGTGAGCAACTCCTGGAACATTGAGCATCTTCGTAAGTTTTACCCTTAAGGCGCGGTTGCCGGAACCTGTTCCGGCAACCACCTTTTGTACGAGTCTTGCCGATGTTGCATGTAATCCTTTGTACAAAGCCGGGCGCAGACCCCGTGCATAAGTAAAATTCATGTGCTCAGCACATCTTGTCAATTTCATGCTTTTTATCTATTTTTTGCATGAGTTACCTGACACTTTGTGCAGCACCTACCCCCGGTAAGCAATAACGAGCCATAAGGCTCCATACCTTTAATTTCTCTTCTTTCTTTTTCTTAAAAAGGAAAGGAAGGTTCCCTCGCCCACAAGTTCACCGGGGGGAAAGGAGGAGATAATGGTGTGGGCCAGGCATCGTTCAAGGAAGTTTCACCTTGCCGGAAAGCAAGCGACAGAAAAGCTAAGTTGCCAAAGTTTGAGCAATCAGTTTTAAATTTTTAAGTTATCTTCCTCGAACGACCGTACTTTGTATGGAAAACCTGTGCGCGGAGGAACCAACTCGTAGCTAGTTGCACCCTTACTTTGTTTTCGAGTCCGCTCAACAATTTAAGTGAGCTGCGACTAGTTGCGACAAGGTTTTTTGTCGACTGCGGCACCGCCAGCAGGCTGCTGACGTCCCGCACTCAGCGCTCGCGGCTAAGGTGCCTGCGCCGACAAATTCCCTAAAAGCGTAGGGCAAAAACATACAAAGGAAAGAATCAAGTAAAGGAAATAACATAGCAATCTCTACCCAAAATAGAGTTATATTGCAAGATAGCTTGTCGCAGCTCTAATAGATTGTTCTCATAACATGACCAGCAACGATAAAGAGAAAGAGAAAACAGGCGGCCTAATCTACGCGATCGCCCTCAACCCTCTTGATCCCGCTCACCTTGTCCACAATGGGTGCGACAAGGGCCTTGAGCGCTTCCAGATCAGCATCCGGCGGCAAGGACTTGAGGACGTTGGTGAAGTTGAGGCCTGGGTTGCGGAAGGCCACCTTCATCAGCACCTTCTGGAGAGCTCCTGCGCAGATCTTGCGCGACTCGTCGGCCAGCTGCTTTGGGATCTTCTCCCGGAGTCGCTGGAGGGCCGTCGCCACGGCTTTGAAGAACAAGCTGAGCTTGGCGCTGGGTTGGAGGTGCTCGTCAGAGGAGTACCCGAGATCCTCCATCCCCAGCTGCGCCAGCTCCCCATCGATGGCGGCGGCAAGATCCACAAGACCCTCGGTCCAGTGCTCCATAGTCTCCCTAAAAGTATCCTGGGCGGCAGCAGCATTCGCCAGCAGCGCCTCGTCGGCCTTGATTTTCTCCGACAAGGCCACCTCCCGCTCCCTGGCGCCGTCCAGCGTCTGAGTCAAAGTAGCCAACTTCAACTCGAGATCTGCATTGGAATCCTTGGCGGCGCTGAGCTCCTTGCTCCTCTCAGCGAGAAGACCCTGCAGCTCACCGTGAGCGGCAGCGTCCTTCTCGTGCTCACGCTTGAGCACGGCAAGCTCCTCGCCGCTCGCCTTGAGATCGGCCTCCAGCTGCGCCACCTTCGTCTCCAGCTCCTTCTTGGCGGCCTCGGCAGCTGCGGCAGCATCCTTTGCTTCCTTGAGGGCCCCGCCAATTGCTTGCTCCCGCGTGGCAAGCTCCTCCTCGTGGCTGTCAAGGTTGACCTTGCGCTGCGCCAGCTCTCCTTCCTGCGCAAATAGACTTTCAGCGACAAGCCGTTGTTGCTCTTCAACCTCAGCCTTCGCGAGGAGGAAGGCTTTCTGCTCCTCGGCGACTTGCTCCCGCTCCTCTGCCAGAGACCGGAGAGCTTCCTGCCTAAGACTCCGGAGCTCCTCCGCGCGCTTCTCAATGTCCACTCCCGCCTTCGCGACAAGCGCTTCTCGGGATGCCAGCTTGGCCTGTCGGGCGCGGTAGAGCGACAGTAGCTTCCGCAGCAGCCGCTCCTCTTCAGGCTCGTCGCTGCTGCTGCTTGGTGCGTCGACCAGCGTCAGCCCAGCGGAGGCGAGCACCTCTTCGTCAAAAGTTTATCCTTCGACCGGAGCCCTGGAGCTCGACGCCCAGGGGAGCTTGCTGAAGACGCCATCGCCGGCCTTCAAATAGGCGCCGGGCTGGGGCTCTTCGGAGCCTGGCGCTGCAGCAGCGGCAGAGGGATCGGCGGTCGCTACAGCGCCTGGCGCTCCTGCGGCCTCGGGGCCGTCAGTGCGATCGCCGGATTCCTCGCCAGCTTCTGCGGCGGCAGCCTTGGCGGCCTCTTCGCCGGCGGGATCATTAGCACCGGCCTCTTCTTCGGTGGCGGCGGCGTCGTCGTTGTTGCCGCGCGCGTTCTCCTCGCCGGCGGCCTCGGTTTCCATCGGCTCCGTGGCAGGTGGATCTGACGACCGAAGAGGGGAGAAAGGTCAAGCAAATATTCAAAAAGGAAATCAGAAGAAGAAGAACCCAAGGGAAGTTTTCAGGCAAAAGGGTTACCTGTGCTAGGATCTACAGTCGTGGTCTCAACCACCGGAGGATCACTGGCGCTGTCCCTTGCCGGAGAACTGCCCCTTGCCGGAGAATTCTCCCTTGCCGGAGAACGCTCCCTTGCCGGAGAATCCTCCCTCGGCGGTGTAGTCGAAGCAGATGGCACTTCGGGAGCGGCCTCCGGGCCCTCCTGGTGTGGCTGCTCTGCTCCTACACAAACCAACAGTCAGATATCAGCAAAGAAAGAGCACCAATGCGCGCCTGAAAGCAGGAAGTGAGCTATAAACTTACGCTGGGGGGCTGCACTGGGGGCTGCTTTGGTGAATAGGCTATGGCTCTCCCATCTTGCATTAGCACACATCCCAAACCAACTCTAGAGGCATCGCAATATACTGTGAATGCTTTGCCTGGTTTAGGTAGAGCCAATACAGGAGCGGTTGTGAGCCATTTCTTTAACTCCTGAAAACTTTGCTCACACTTGTCATTCCAGTCGAATGGAACTCCTTTCCTTAGTAATTTGGTCATAGGGGCTGCTTTCTGGGAGAAGCCTTCTATGAACCTTCGATAATATCCAGCTAAACCAAGGAAGCTACGAATCTCTGTTACGTTGGTTGGGGATTTCCATGCCAACACTGCATCCACTTTAGCAGGATCTACGGCTATCCCTTTCCCTGATATAATGTGTCCTAAGAAGGACACTTCCTCCAGCCAAAATTCACACTTTTTGAATTTGGCATAGAGTTGTTTTTCTCTCATGGTTTGTAGTACTATCCGGAGGTGTTCAGCATGTTCCTCAATACTTCGAGAGTATATGAGGATGTCATCGATGAACACTACCACAAACTTATCTAAATAGGGCATGAGGACTAGGTTCATCAGATTCATGAAAACTGCTGGTGCATTTGTGAGCCCGAAGGGAACAACCATGAATTCATGGTGACCATATCGGGTTATGAAAGCAGTCTTAGGTATATCTTCTTCCTTTACTTTTAGTTGGTGGTACCCTGACCGAAGATCTATTTTTGAGAACACAGTGGCTCCTTTCAATTGGTTAAATAGATCATCTATCCGGGGTAGTGGGTACTTATTCTTAATGGTCGCCTCATTCAAGGCTCGATAATCCACACATAGCCTCATACTTCCGTCCTTTTTCTTAACGAATAAGACTGGTGCTGCCCAAGGTGACACACTTGGTCGAATAAACCCTTTTTCTTCTAGTTCATCCAATTGTTTTCTTAATTCCTTTAGTTCTTCCGTGGACATATGGTATGCTCGTTTTGATATGGGTGCCGTACCTGGGATGATATCAATAGTGAACTCTATCTCCCTGTCTGGTGGCATCCCGGGCAATTCTTCTGGAAACACGTCCAAAAATTCTTGTACCACGGGTACATCTTTAGCCTCCTTTTTGTTCAAAGTGGCTACTGAGGCTTGGTTTGATTTTGCTCGGGTTCTTCTACTATTAAAGGTTATCCGTTTATTTTCTGGGCTTCTCAAGGATATGGATTTTTCTGCACAATCCATTCTTGCTCCATGACTTGCTAACCAGTCCATTCCAAGAATAACGTCTAACCCTCTTAGGCCAATAACAAATAGGCTAGCATTAAAGGTTATTCCCTCAATGCAAATGGGACGGTTGTGGCAGACATGCTCAACAATTATTGGGCCTCCGGGTGAATCTACTTTTATGGGTTTGGCTAGGGGGGTCCGGTCCAGATCATGTGTCTCAACAAAGCGTTGTGATATGAAAGAATGTGTTGCTCTTGGGTCAAACAATACTAGTCCTACTCCAGGAGGGATTAGTAGGTTACCCGTCACTATGTCTGAAGCCGACTCCACTTGTGTCACATCCATATGTGCCAGGCGGAATGGTCCACGTGTGAGACCGCCACGACCACGCCCGCGGTTGGCAGTAGACGCATTCCCGTGTACTTGGGCTGAATTAGCCTGACGCTTATTTTGAGGTGGGACGGCTCCATTTGTGTCAGATTGTGGTTGACTCTTGCTTGGGCACTGGTTTTTGTAGTGTCCCTTTTGTCCACAACCAAAACAAACAACACTCGCCTTTGGGCAATCTCAAGCCAAGTGTGGTCCACTACACACGTGACATTTGATAGGGGCTCTCGGAGGCTTAAAAGGTGGTCTAGGAGCTTGACGGAAAGGAGGACGGACGGGCCCGACCATTGGCACGCAGACTAGGCCAGTAGGACGATTTCCACTTCTCACGGCAAACCTTGGGTCCATCCTAGCTTTCTTCCTGCGCTCTTCCTCTACGGCGATTTGCCGGTTCTCGATTGTAATGACTCGGTCTACTAGCTCCCGGAACTCAGTTATTTTTATAGGAGCTATAATAAGTTGTATGGATGGGTTCAATCCTTCTATGAACCGGTACACCTTTTTGGTCTCAGTGTTTGTGTCCTCCGGTGCATAGCGGGATAGTGAATTAAATTCATCTAGGTACTCTGCGATGGTTTTAGACCCTTGCTTAAGGTTCAGGAATTCCTTCCTTTTTATTTCCATTGAACTTTGCGGGACATAGTTATCTCGGAATCTCCTCTTAAATTCGTCCCAAGTGACTATGTGGTTTTCTGGTATGATAATTTGGACATTTCTCCACCATGTGGCAGCAGGACCAATTAACTGATGGGATGCATACCGAACCTTTTCTTGATCCGTGCATCCCGCAGTGTTAAGTTTCAGCTCTATGTCCATCAACCAATCATCTGCGGCTAATGGATCTGTGGCAGTTGAAAAGGTTGGTGGTCTAGTCTTTTGGAAGTCTCCAATCGTGACACCTTGTTCTGAGTTTTTAGTCAGTTGGCCTCTCATCATACCAAACATCTGTTCCATGAACTTATTCTGGTGTTCTAGAGAGTCTCGACGAGATTGCTCCATCCACTGGTACATTAGAGCAAGTTAATCGGATCCCGGGGCATGAGGAGGTAATGGTGGCGGTGGAGGTAACGTCACTCTAGACGGCAAATCTGCCATGTTCCTTAGCGACTCGGGCGCTAAATTTGATGGGTTCCCATTGTCTTCGAACGACTGACTACCAGATGCCATCGCTACCAAACTGATGGGCAAGACATAGGTTATTAGGATAGCTACTTTATGTAAAATAGTTTTATTTGTTTAATTAGCGATGAGATTATGACTCAAACAGTACGCATCACGCTTACCTTCCTTTATTATTCTTTGAGCATCACTTTAATCAGTGCACATAACAGTGGCGTACTATTATTTTTCTTTGTACTGGTTGTTGGCCAAAGAATACATACAGTCAAACAAAGTGATTTTTTTTTTATCATAACAGAGACAAGAGATTAATCATAAATCAAAATAGAGCCACTTGCACATGTACACACACACACAACCTCTTCACGTACAGGACTAAAAGCATGTAGTCATCAAGTGTCTCACGTACATCATTTGAACTCATGAAGTGCTAGGAAAAATGTAGCAGCATCAGCACATATATACTGGCCCAACACGTGATGTACCAAGGCATGTAATTGGGTGAAGAAGATCACCCAAAAAAAATCTAACATACATCATGTGTCATTATGAAGTACTAGCAGTAACGTAGCAGCATCATCACATCCAATATTCCAATCAACAGAGTAAGGAATGCATAAAAGAATAGAAAAAAAATGAACATGGAGGCGTGGCACATGCATCACACGAGATCACCTAGTAATAGAATATCAGTACATCCATAAGTCCACCAGTCCACATGGATACATCACATAACATAGTAGCAACACCACATATGACTCTATGTCGTGCATCATCAGGCTACCACGACTATCTACACGTGTACCTGGAACAAAAGTATACCTGCTGACCTATCTGTCCGTCGGAACTAGTCTGAATAACTACGCCTGTGCAAACTCTGGAAGGGTAGCTACGGCTACAAGACCTTTCCAAATATGTACAAGATCCAAAAGGACAGCCTCCATGCATCTGCCTAAACATCTAATAAGTGGCGGAACTAACTCTGGGAGGAGTAGCTATCTAGCACGATGCTACAGCCTTGCCAGAATACTAACTACTACTACTGGTAGCAAGTCAATCCTCCCTAACAAGAGGACTAGGTGAAACGGTGAGGAGCAAGTCGGGGTCGAGGGCAGAAGTCGGTGCAGGCAGAGACACACTCGGTGCAGCAGCGTCAGACTCGGGCACGCTGATGGTGCTAAGAGGATACTCAGAAGGAGTGTGCTCAGAGGGAGTGACGTCAGAAGCGACACGAAGGTACTCCGGGGGCTGAGAAGACACCTGTCGGGAGTCAAGTGATAGAAGCTCTGAGTAAGTGACGCCGATCACGGAAAACTCGGGGGTGCCATCAGGAGAAGGTGGAGCAGGGGCGGAGAGTGGAGAACCTGGTGGAGTGTGGGGAGTGTGCTCTGGAGGTGGTGGAACTACAACGGAACTCAGAGTATGAGCAACCTGAGAGGAAGGCTCGTCGGCGACAAGAGACTCCTGGTCAATCGGGTACCCTATCCGACCTGGAGAGGCAGAAGGTGAGCTATCGATCTGAAAAGGGTTGAGGGCCATACCCGGACGGGTGTAGTCCCTCAACGTGGAGGACATCTCGCTGTTCGCCCGCTCGAGCTCGGAGCAGCGCCTCTGAAGAGTGTCAACCCGATCTAACAGGTCCTGAACAAGCTGAGGTGTAGGTGGACGCTCGTACGGTGTGGAGGGACGTGACACTGCTCGAGAGGAGGAACCCCTGAAGATTCTAGGAGCTGGGCGGTCTGCACGAGTGGGTGGGACCGTCGGGTACAGAGGTGGACGAGCGGCAGTCGGAGCTGGTGGTGGTAAAAATGTGGGAGGTAAGACAGCAGGATGTGGTGGAAGTGGAGGGAAAGCAGAAGTGGACGCAAAAGGCGCAGGAGCGACAGTGGGCGGAGGTGCAGACGAACTCCCTGCCTCCTCTAACTGATGAGGCCACTCGCCTCTGCCCACGTACTCAAGGAGAGGGTGATAGGCGTGGAAAAGGTGTAAAGCGGCATCCCGTGACGCACCCTGGAGTGCTGAAACAAAGTCGTAACGTGTAACACTGAACCTAGAAGGGACATCTAAGCTCTCAGGAATGTGCACCATGACTAAGTACCTCATGGAACACAGGTCGTGAAACACTGTGTAGTATGGCGCAATCAACACACCCAGAAGACCAAGAAGCTCAACCAAGAACAGAGCAAAACCACCATACTCAGCACCCGTACCAAACAACCTACCACTCATCATCCTACATTAAGCAATTAAGAATTTAGTTAGTTATAACACAATGCAAAATTAATTTACCTAGGACAGTAAAAATAAAAACATTTTTCTTGCACAGTTATGTGGTCTAAATTATTTAATCTTCACTTGTCATGAGTCACTATTTTTTTACACAGAAAGTATATATACATAGGAGAGGTAGAACTTGAGAAGAGATGATGATTTTTTTTGTTGAGAAAACTCTTATTTTATTTTAGGTAAAGAGGGAACCTATCTTTCCTAGGGCTCGGACGGTCTCTAACTAAGTACATGACTGTTTCCTTAACGGGGCTCTGATACCATCTCTTCTGTGACGCCCTGTTACGTCCAACAGAGTCAGGCGTAACGGAAGCCGTCACTTCAGAGTTGCGCCAGGATCAGTTAAGGAGAACAGTATCATGTACAAGACGGTGCAACTGCCTTGAGTAGGCAAGCTTTTATTACATTGACACCTCAAGTGTCGACTAAGCCTAAGCGACCATGACGATAGATCGTCATCCACTTCTAGTTACGAGCCTTATAGACCAACCATGTAGGGCATCTACTCTTCATAGCCTTGATTGTCGACTTCCTCATAAACATACTCCACTTCAGAATAACCGAAGTCATTAAGATGGCCAGACTCATCATGAGTACCATTCTCTATCACCTCAAAGTTCTCATAACTCTCTTGTTTTGAAAAACAACATAAGTGCAGTTGAGTACGTATGAAATATGTACTCCGCAAGTCGCCAGGAAAAGTGGATGCATGAGTCTTTAAAAAGGAAAAACTTTACCAGCCACGGCTATAACCAGCGAGCCATTAGCTCAAAATACTAGGTAAAAATATTTTCCCCTTAACCCTTTTTGTTGAAAACCTAATTTTATTTATAAAATCTACTGGCAACAGAGCGACGTGGGATCTTACATCCTATGTTAGAGGAAAACCCACACGACGCACTTCCAAACCTGGAAGCTGGGAGTGATATCACATTTACTCTGATCAGAGGTGTACTGCTTTGCCCATAGCATCACTTGGTCCAAGTCATCCATGCGCTATCCGTGCACATGACTAGACCAAGGAACCAGAACCTTTAACCAGCCCGTACACTACCTCTGCTTTTCCACCTTGCCTTACTAAAGGCCCGCGGGTCGAGACCCCTGACCGGCAGTCCCGCCCTAGGGTGACTGTACCTACCCGGCTACAGCCACCTTCGCACCCATGCAGAGGCAGCTACTTGGCATGGGTAGTTGGTTCAGCCCGTCCCATTCCAGGTCTATGGTCAGTACGGTTTGCGCCGCTTTTGAAGTAAGCGCCAGTTGGTTGTGTCCTAATGTGATACCCTATGTAGAGGAGCCCGCCATCCAAGCCGACCCTCCCTGGGTTGCTTTCACCAACATGAGCTCCTCTACCCACCAAATATTTATTTATATTGTAACCCTACCCGGGTCACAACTACTTAATACAGATGCTTCACCTGATCTGGTCCAATTGCCAAATCAGTGGATCCACCTGATCCAAATTTCATTTTATTTATGAAAAATATTTATTTTAAATTCTTATGCAAAATTTTGGAAATGACCCATAGCCCGGAAAACATTTATCAAGACATGGTCAAGGAGATGACGACTTGTCGGGTAGTGCTTCGACCAACTCGGAACCACCAGACGTGACTCCTACGGGTCTGAGATCGGCTCCTGCTAATTATTTCACAAACATGTTTATATTTCCTAATTGAAAATCTAAAGATCCAGCAACACGGCCATGTTGGGCAAGCCATAATTAATTTAACTAGGTTGTGATACGTCCTAGTGTTTCATTGAGAGATAAAATGCATCAAGCCATCCAAATCAGAGTAGCATGCACGTATGCCATCCAGTACAGAGAGTAAAAAAATGATAAGTAAAAGAAAACTGTAGCCTAGTACTGCACTACTAGTACTTTACTCGTTCCTCTCCTCGTCTTCTCTGCTATCCCAAGAACAGAACCAGCCACCCACCTCTCTCTCTCCCCAAGAACAGGGCACGGCCGCCGTCGCCTCGATCTGCCCCGTCCGGGCATCTCCGGCGACACGGCGGACACCTACAGATTCTCCTCGTCTCCTTCTACCATTTCCCCCTATTTATTTGATCCGCCGCCGTCAAAAACGTCGCTACCACTCAATCCTAGCGCCTCCTGATTCAGGTCCGGTGGGCTTGCCACTGGCTGCAGCGGCAACAACGTCTCCATGCCTACATCCTTCCCCAGCGCAGCCACACGCACGAGGCGTGCAGCCACGGGCGTTGGGCGTGTGCGGCTTCACCAGCGCTGCTCGGTCGCCATGGCTCTGCTGATAACGGTGTGGACTAGCCACATCCTACTGCTACTAGTGGTAAGTACTAATTCTGATTTCTTTTCCATCAAGTGCTCCAATTTCATAACAAGTTCTTGCTATATGTGAACGTGGGTGTGCATATATTGTTCATTTTATCTCAGACCCTACTATTCCCCACCCAGCCATATTGCCTTCTTTCTCTTTGTTTATCTCAAGGTCACAAAATTAATCAAGATTTAATCTATGGTGTGGTCATGGTATTGCTACTGATTAGATCTAAATGTTGTTCCTAACTAGTGCTACTCATCCTTGAACACCATATAGGAGGAAACAGTGGCAGTGAAACTCCAAAAATAATTACTTGTGAGTAGATTATAAACACCAATCAGTCAATGCTACAGGTTGGCAGAGATTAAAAATTAGGACAAAGTAGTACACACATGGAGATTGATGTTTTGGATACACACATACATGTCATAGCAAGTTACTAGTACTTAGGATTTGATTCTTGGCATGTTAGATCTAGTACAAGCCACAAATGTCATTCACAGAAACTTTTACAAGCTTTTGCAATTGATCTAATTAGTTTTGATTAACTTGGGTGTTTACGCAAACATTTTGTTCTTTTTACAGCAAGGTAGATAGATCAAGGTGAATAGATGTTCATGGACTGATTCAAACCGAGGTGAAGATAGACAAGAAGTCAAGCAAGAAGGGCTAACACAACAAGGTACTTGATTAGTACCTGGTGGCAACGCATGCAACCCAAAGAGCTTCACAACAGTGAAGTACAGCAGTGGCAGAAGGTGAAAAGGCAAGTGGTGGTGGTACTCCAGTGTAAGTGTGTGTGTGAGGTAGAATGGTCCACAGTGAAAGAGATGGCTCCTATTTATAGTGGAGTGAGCTGCTTTGTTGGTTTGGAGAGGCATTACATCTGGCATGCATGCGTGGTTAGGCTGGCATGCATGCCTCCACTTGTGTCTCTTGTGGGCTATACTAGGGACAAGTGTAATTTGCTTGGCTGGCCATTAGTTGGCATTTACTTTGTGTGTAAGAAAATGAGACAAGGATTCAGTTGTAAAATATATGAAACTTTGGGGAAGAATTGTTTTGCAAAGCTAAATGGTATTTGTTGTAATAAAAAATGTAGTTGTTTCTATTATTTTAATTGATGTTTAGGCAACGCCGTTCAAAATGCCGTTATCTAATTATTTATTTATTTTTACGGTTTTTACAGTTGTTGATTAGCGAGGATTGAATGAAGTGACAATCAAGAACAAGTACCCACTGCCGATGATCAATGATCTGTTTGACCAATTGCAAGGAGCTAAGGTATTTTCCAAGATCGATCTGCGATCAGGATACCACCAGTTGAAGATTTGAGAGCAGGATATACTTAAGACGGCTTTTACCACCAGGTACGGGCTGTATGAGTATACCGTTATGTCATTTGGTCTGACTAACGCACCTGCATATTTCATGAACATGATGAACAAGGTGTTTATGGAATTTATTAATAAGTTCGTCGTGGTGTTCATTGATGATATTCTGGTCTACTCAAAGAATGAAGAGGAGCATAAGGAGCATTTGCGTTTGGTACTTGGGAAGCTCAGAGAACATCAGTTATATGCCAAGTTCAGCAAGTGTGAATTCTGGTTGAAGGAAGTTGGATTCCTCGGACATGTTATATCCGGAGAAGGAATAGCAGTAGACCCCACCAAAGTTGTCACTGTGACAAATTTGGGAAGCACCAACAACAGTTGGAGAGATCCGGAGTTTTCTTGGACTTGCAGGATACTACCGGAGGTTCATTGAGAATTTCTCAAAGATTGCAAAGCCCATGACAGAGTTGTTGAAGAAGGACACCAAGTTCAAATGGACTGAGGAATGTGAGGCCAGTTCCAGGAGTTGAATAAACGTTTGGTTACATCACCCGTGTTGATTCTGCCAGATCAACGCAAGGATTATGAGGTGTATTGTGATGATTCACGTCGAGGACTTGGAGCAGTGCTTATGCAGGAGGGAAGTGTTGTTTCATATGCCTCACGACAGCTTAAGCCCCATGAGTTGAATTATGCTACACATGATTTCGAATTAGCAGCCGTAGTGCATGCATTGAAGACATGGAGACATTTTCTCATCGAAAATCATTGTGAGGTGTACACGGATCATAAGAGTTTGAAGTACATCTTCACACAGAAGGAGTTGAATCTCAGGCAAAGGAGATGGTTGGAGCTCATCAAGGATTATGATATGAGATTGCATTATCACCCCGGAAAGGCTAACATAGTAGCCGATGCGTTGAGCCGCAAGAGCCATGTCAACACACTCTTGACCGGAGAGTTACCGAAGGAGTTAGCCGAGGACCTTCGTGAACTATGTTTGGAGATAGTTCCGAGAGGCTATGTTGCAGCATTGGAGATTCAGTCGACTTTGATGGATAAGATCAAAGAAGCTCAGAAGACTAACAAGGAGATTGTCGACATAAAGGAGAGGATGAGCAAAGGAAAATCTAAAGGATTTCGTGAGGATGAGCACGATACCTTATGGTTTGAAGACCGTGTTTATGTGCCCAATGACCCGAAGATCAGGAAGTTGATTCTGCAAGAGGCCCATGATTCGCCGTACTCGATTCACCCAGGAAATACCAAGATGTATCTGGATTAGAAGGACACTTTTTGATGGACCAGAATGAAGAAGGATATTGCGGAGTATGTAGGAGTGTGTGATGTTTGTCAGAGAGTAAAGGCAGAGCATCAAAAGCCAGCAGGATTGCTACAGCCATCGCCTATACTCGAATGGAAGTGGGATAAACTAGGCATGGATTTTATCACGGGATTGCCCAGGACTCGTTCAGTATATGACTCGATTTGGGTTGTAGTCGATCGATTGACGAAGGTAGCTCATTTCATCCCAGTGAAGACCACTTACACTAGTGCTAAGTTAGCGAAGATATACATGACCAGGATCGTATGTCTGCACGGAGTTCCGAGGAGCATTGTATCAGATAGACGAACCCAGTTTACCTCAAAGTTCTGGAATCGGTTGCATGAAACTTTGGGTACCAGGCTAGAGTTCAGTACAGCCTTTCATCCGCAGACAGATGGACAGGCCGAGAGAGTCAATCAGATTCTGGAGGACATGCTGAGAGCTTGTGCGCTAGATTATGGATCTAGTTGGGACGACAATTTGCCGTATGCGGAGTTCTCTTACAACAACAGTTATCAATCGAGTTTGAAGATGGCCCCTTTCGAAGCCTTGTACGGAAGGAGGTGCAGGACACCATTATTGTGGGATGAAGTTGGAGACCGCCTGTTGTTTGGACCAGATTTGATTAAGGAGTCTGAACGGAAGGTGAAGTTGATTCGCGATAGGCTCAAGGTAGCCTAGTCCAGGCAGAAGAGCTATGCAGATTCTAAACGCAAGGAGACAGTTTACGAAGTCGGAGACAGAGTTTATCTTCGTGTATCTCCACTTCGAGGAGTTAAGCACTTTGGAGTTAAGGAAAAATTAGCGCCACGTTTTGTAGGACCATACAAAGTTTTGGAGCGTATGGGAGAAGTTGCTTACAAGTTCGAATTGCCCGAGGGATTGTCAGGAGTTCACGATGTGTTCCACGTTTTCCAGTTGAAGAAGTGTCACGCAGAGATGGCTGATATACTGTTGAGAGATACAGTGCCATGATAACCCACAAGTGTAGGGGGTCGCAACAGTTTTTGATAAGTAAGAGTGTCGGACCCAACGAGGAGCTAAAGGTAGAATAAATATTACCTCAAGTTCTATCGACCATCGATACAACTCTACGCACGCTTGACGTTCGCTTTACCTAGAACAAGTAGGAAACTAGAAGTACTTTGTAGGTGTGATAGGATAGGTTTGCAAGATAATAAAGAGCACATAAATATAAACTAGGGGCTGTTTAGATAAAGATGCAATAAAGTAATATAGCGAGTGTGGAAAAGTGGTGGTAGGAGTTGTGAAATTGTCCCTAAGCAATTGACTATGTTACTAGACCGGTAATCACTATCGCAATTCTATTTGAGGGAGAGGCATGAGCTAACATACTTTCTCTTCTTGGATCATATGCACTTATGATTGGAACTCTAGCAAGCATCCGCAGCTGCTAAAGATTCATTAAGGTAAAACCCAACCATAGCATTAAAGTATCAAGTCCCCTTTATCCCATACACAACAATCTACTTACTCGGGTTTGTGTTTCAGTCACTCATGCAACCCACTATAACCGAATCATGAACGCATTGCAACACCCTACAGCGGGAATCCCTCACGCTTGCGCGACATGGAGGGCACCATAGGACAGCACCAATAATAAAACATGCAACTCAAACCAATCATATCAATTCATCAATCACCGATAGGACAACGAAAATCTACCCAGACATCATAGGATGGCAACACATCATTGGAAAATAATATGAAGCATAAAGCACCATGTTCAAGTAGAGGGTACAGTGGGTTGCGCGAGAGTGGACCGCTGGATATAGAGGGGGTAAGGTGATGGAGATGTTGGTGAAGATGACGGCGGTGTTGGTGAAGATCGCGGTGATGATGATGGCCCCCGGCAGCGCTCTGGGGCCACCGGAAGCAAGGGGGAGAGAGGCCCCCTTCTTCTTATTCTTCTTCCTTGACCTCCTCCCTAGATGGGAGAAGGGTTTCCCCTCTGTTCCTTGGCTCCCATGGCTTGGGAGGGGCGAGAGCCCCTCCGAGATTGGATCTATCTCTCTGTTTCTGCGTTCTCAGATTCTACCCCTTCACCGTTTCTTTAATATCCGGAGATCCGTAACTCTGATTGGGGTGAATCTTTCGCCCAGATTTTTCTCATAAAATTAGCTTTCTTGAGGCAAAAGAAGGGCATCAACCGCCTTACGGGTGGCCCACGAGAGGCCAGGGCGCCCCCCCCCCATCTCGTGGCCACCTCGGACACCGTTTCGCGTTGATTCTTCCTCCGGAAAATCCCAAATATTCCAAAATAATTCTCCGTCCGTTTTTATCCCGTTTGGACTCCGTCTGATATTGGTTTTCTGCGAAACATAAAACATGCAACAAACAGGAACTGGCACTGGGCACTGGATCAATATGTTAGTCCCAAAAATTGTATAAAAAGTTGCCAAAAGTATATGAAAGTTGAAGAATATTGGCATGGAACAATCAAAAAGTATAGATACGACAGAGACGTATCAGCATCCCCAAGCTTAATTCCTGCTCGTCCTCGAGTAGGTAAATGATAAAAAGATAATTTTTGATGTGGAATGCTACCTAGCATAATCTTGATCATATGTCTAATCATGGCATGAATATTAAGACACGAGTGATTCAAAGCAATAGTCTATCATTTGACATAAAAAACAATAATACTTCGAGCGTACCAATAAAGCAATCATGTCTTTTCAAAACAACAAGGCCAAAGCAATCTTATCCCTACAAAATCATACAGTTTGGCCATGTTTCATTTTCGTCACACAAAATGCTCCCATCATGCACAACCCCGATGACGAGCCGAGCAATTGGTTCATACTTTTTAACGCGCTTCAGCTTTTCAACCCTCACGCAATACATGAGCGCAAGTCATGGATATAGCACTATAGGTGGAATAGAATATAATGATGGAGGTTATGTGGAGAAGACAAAAAAGGGAGAAAGTCTCACATCGACGCGGCTAATTAACGGGCTATGGAGATGCCCATCAATTGATGTCAATGTGAGGAGTAGGGATTGCCATGCAACGGATGCACTAAAGCTATAAGTGTATGAAAGCTCAAACTAAAAACTAAATGGGTGTGCATCCAACTTGCTTGCTCATGAAGACCTAGGGCATTTGAGGAAGCCCATCGTTGGAATATACAATCCAAGTTCTATAATCAAAATTCCCACTAGTATATGAAAGTGACAACATAGGAGACAATCTATATGAAGAACATGGTGCTACTTTGAAGCACAAGTGTGGAAAAAGGATAATAACATTGCCCCTTTTCTTTTCCTTTTTTTTTTCTTTTTTTCTTTTTTTCTTTTTGGGTGGGTTTCTTTGGCCCCCTTTTTTATTTAGGCTTCTTTGGCCTTTCCCTTTTTTTTCTTTTTTCTTTTTTTATGGGGCAATGCTCTATAATGATGATCATCACACTTTTATTTACTTACAACTCGATATTACAACTCGATACTAGAACAAAGATATGACTCTATATGAATGCCTCCGGCGGTGTACCGGGATGTGCAATGATCTAGTGTAGCAATGACATAAAAAAATGGACAAGCCATGAAAACATCATGCTAGCTATCTTACGATCATGCAAGGCAATATGACAATGAATGCTCAAGTCATGTATATGATGATGATGGAAGTTGCATGGCAATATATCTCGGAATGGCTATGGAAATGCCATGATAGGTAGGTATGGTGGCTGTTTTGAGGAAGATATAATGAGGCTTATGTGTGATAGAGCGTATCATATCACGGGGTTTGGATGCACCGGCAAAGTTTGCACCAACTCTCGAGGTGAGAAAGGGTAATGCACGGTACCGAAGAGGCTAGCAATGATGGAAAGGTAAAAGTGCGTATAATCCATGGACTCACATTAGTCATAAAGAACTCATATACTTATTGCAAAAGTTTATTAGCCCTCGAAGCAAAGTACTACTACACATGCCCCTAGGGAGATAGATTGGTAGGAAAAGACCATCGCTCGTCCCCGACTGCCACTCATAAGGAAGACAATCAAAGAAACACCCCATGCTTCAAATTTGTCACACAACGGTTACCATACGTACATGCTACGGGACTTGAAACCTCAACACAAGTGTCTCTACAATCCACAACCACCCACTATCATGACTCTAATATCACCACCTTTATATCGCAAAACTATTGCAAGGAATAAAACATATCATATTCAGCGATCTACAAGTTTATGTAGGATTTTATGACTAACCATGTGAATGACCAATTCATGTCATCTCTCTAAATAGATATAAGTGAAGCAAGAGAGTTTAATATTTTCTACAAAAGATATGCCCACGCTCTAACAAATATAAGTGAAGCAAAAGAGCATTCTACAAATGGCGGTTTTCTATGTGAAGAGAAACAGGCAATCCAAACTTCAAATGATATAACTGAAGCACATGAAGCATTCTATAAAGCCATACTAAAAATATTTAAGTGAAGCGCAATGAGCATTCTATAAATCAACCAAGGACTATCTCATACCATCATGGTGCATAAAAGAAAAGTGAAAACTAAATGCAAAAGACGCTCCAAGACTTGCACATAATGCATAAACGAAATGAATACGAAAACATACCGATACTTGTTGAAGAAAGAGGGGATGCCTTCCGGGGCATCCCCAAGCTTAGACGCTTGAGTCTCCTTGAATATTTACTTGGGGTGCCTCGGGAATCCCCAAGCTTGAGCTCTTTCCACTCTTCCTTTTCCTCATATCGAGACCTCCTCGATTAGACACTTCATCCACACAAAACTCCAATAGAAAACTCGGTAAGATCCGTTAGTATAATAAAGGAAATCACCACTCTAAGTACTGTAGCAAACCAATTCATATTTTATTTTTGCATTGTGTCTACTGTAATATAGCTTTTCCATGGCTTAATCCACTAATATAAATTGATAGTTTCTTCAAAACAAGCAAACTATGCATCAGAAACAGAATCTGTCAAAAACAGAACAGTATGTAGCAATCTGAACATTCACCATACTTCTGGTACCCCAACAATTCTACCAAAAGTAGCAAAAATAAACAAGTTGTACAGAAAGACAGTGCAAAAGGAATCAGAACCAATTGACTTTCCAGGTAAAAATGTAAAATCGAGCACTACAACCAAAGTTTCTGTCCTGCACCGTACAAACCAACAAGCATTGTAAACATACTAAAGGCAAACCTTGGCACATTATTTTTATAATGCAATGGAATTGTACAAGGGGATAATTATTTTTGATGAAAAGTTTCTGTAAACAAGATTCACAAAGTTTCCGTGAGCATGAACAAAGTTCAAGGCTAGCTCCCACTTCAACAATGCTTGTCTTTCTCACTTTCACTTTCCTTTTTGAAAAGTTTTTAGGTTCCCCTCTTTATTTATTTTGTTTTTAAACTATATGAAAGCACTCAACAGAAATAAATGACTCTCTAAAACTTCCGGGTTGTCTCCCTGGCAGTGCTTTCTTTAAATCCATTAAGCTAGGCATTTAGTGCTCTAGTAATGAATCCACCCGGATCCCAAGGTATATCAGAGCCAATTTTATTTAACAATGATTTGTAATTTAGTAGTGAGCACAAAGTAACATATATCATGCAACAACGAAGTCTAACTCTCTTCATATGCATCGGCATGTCATAAAAGAACAATTCATGCACACAAAGTAAAGGCCAATGCATAGTATAAACAGTTTCTTGCAATTCTATCGTATTGGAAACATAGAGAGGTGGAGATAAAGTTCCTCTCTCATAATAATTGCAAGTAGGAGCAGCAAGCACATGCATATTATATTCATCAAAATCATCATGTGCAAAGGTAAAAGGCAACCCATCAATATAATCCTTAATAAGCACAAACTTCTCCGATATAGTGTAGTTTGGAGAATTCAAAAAGATAATAGGACTATCATGCGTGGGTGCAATAGCAACAATTTCATGTTTAACATAAGGAACTATAGCAAGTTCATCTCCATAAGCATAATTCATATTGGCATCTTGGCCACAAGCATAGCAAGCATCATCAAAAGGGGATATTTCAAACAAATTCGAGGGATCATAGCAATCATCATAGCAATCATCCTTCGGTAAGCACGAAGGGGAATTAAACAATGTATGAGTTGAAGAGTTGCTCTCATTAGAAGGTGGGCACGGGTAGCTAATCCGCTCTTCCTCCTTTTGTTCTTCGCTCTCCTCATCATCTTTTTCATCCAATGAGCTCACAGTTTCATTAATTTCTTCTTCCATAGCTTCCTGCAAAATATTATTCTCTTCTTGGAAAACGGGGTAGGCCTCAATATATAGTTTAACATGGGCATTAGAAGCATAATTATCATAGCATTATTCAAGTATGGCAAAGTTTTCAGATTTGTAGAGAGTAGCATCATACTTTTCAATCAAAGAAGCAATTTCAAAAGCACCCTTAAAAGCAACAAATTCTTCAATTTGTTGAACATCATAGTAATTATAAACACCCTTAGCATACGAAGATATGATTCCATTATCGCTAAACAAGCATTGGTAGGGAAGGTGTTTCTTAGGGTTTTCAGAACAACAAGTAACATCATATAATTCACATAAAGTCCAAGCATAGCATTGCAAACGTTGAATTTGATCCCATAATAGTTTCCCTTTTTCAGATATACAGTGTCGCACATAACAAGCATGCTCATCTAAAGATTTTCCCTCAACTAAGCTAGTTGGGGTTTCAGCACCAGCACAAAGGGATCGAAGATGATCCAAGTAAAAAGCTTCAATAGTGTGATATATTTTGAGTGGTTCTTCAACCATTGGTGCAGTAGGTACAACTAATTTTTTTGGTATTTTGCATTTCCTACCCATAACTAAAGATAGAAAACAACTAAGAACAGCAAATAAAAATTACTTAGTGATAAAGCAAAGAAGCACACATGAGAATATTCACCCCACGCTATGACTCCCCGGCAACGGCGCCAGAAAAAGGTCTTGATAACCCACAAGTGTAGGGGATCGCAACAGTTTTCAATAAGTAAGACTGTCGAGCCCAACGAGGAGCTAAAGGTAGAATAAATATTCCCTCAAGTTCTATCGACCACCGATACAACTCTACGCACGCTTGACGTTCGCTTTACCTAGAACAAGTAGGAAACTAGAAGTACTTTGTAGGTGTGATAGGATAGGTTTGCAAGATAATAAAGAGCATGTAAATATAAACTAGGGGCTGTTTAGGTAAAGATGCAATAAAGTAATATAGCGAGTGTGGAAAAGTGGTGGTAGGAGTTGTGAAATTGTCCCTAAGCAATTGACTATGTTACTAGACCGGTAATCACTATCGCAATTCTATTTGAGGGAGAGGCATAAGCTAACATACTTTCTCTTCTTGGATCATATGCACTTATGATTGGAACTCTAGCAAGCATCCGCAACTACTAAAGATTCATTAAGGTAAAACCCAACCATAGCATTAAAGTATCAAGTCCCCTTTATCCCATACGCAACAATCTACTTACTCAGGTTTGTGTTTCAGTCACTCACGCAACCCACTATAAGAGAATCATGAACGCATTGCAACACCCTATAGCGGGAATCCCTCACGCTTGCGCGACACGGAGGGCACCATAGGACAGCACCAACAATAAAACATGCAACTCAAACCAATCATAGCAATTCATCAATCACCGATAGGACAACGAAAATCTACTCAGACATCATAGGATGGCAACACATCATTGGGAAATAATATGAAGCATAAAGCACCATGTTCAAGTAGAGGGTACAGCGGGTTGCGGGAGAGTGGACCACTGGATATAGAGGGAGGAGGTGATGGAGATGTTGGTGAAGATGACGACAGTGTTGGTGAAGATCGCGGTGATGATGATGATGGCCCCCGGCAGCGCTCTGGGGCCACCGGAAGCAAGGGGGAAAAAGGCCCCTTTCTTCTTCTTCTTCTTCCTTGACCTCCTCCCTAGATGGGAGAAGGGTTTCCCCTCTGGTCCTTGGCTCCCATGGCTTGGGAGGGGCGAGAGCCCCTCTGAGATTGGATCTATCTCTCTGTTTCTGCGTTCTCAGATTCTACCCCTTCACCGTTTATTTAATATCTAACTCCGATTGGGGTGAATCTTTTGCCCATATTTTTCTCATAAAATTAGCTTTCTTGCGGCAAAAGAAGGACATCAACCGCCTTACGGGTGGCCCACGATAGGCCAGGGCGCGCCCCACTATCTCGTGGCCACCTCGGACACCGTTTCGCGTTGATTCTTCCTTCGGAAAATCCCAAATATTCCAAAATAATTCTCCGTCCGTTTTTATCCCGTTTGGACTCCGTTTGATAGTGGTTTTCTGTGAAACATAAAACCTGCAACAAATAGGAACTGGCACTAGGCACTGGATCGATATGTTAGTCCCAAAAATAGTATAAAAAAAGTTGCCAAAAGTATATGAAAGTTGAAGAATATTGGCATGGACCAATCAAAAATTATAGATACGACGAAGACGTATCATGCCACTGGAAGCGATCCAGTTGGATAGTGATTTGACCTATGAGGAGAAACCAGTCAAGATTCTCGAGTATGCCAGCCGAGTCACACGCAGTAAGGTTATCAAGTTTTGCAAAGTTCAGTGGAGCCACCACACCGAAGATGAAGCCACCTGGGAGTGAGAGGAAGATCTGCTGAAGGACCACCCTCACCTATTTTCTACCCAACCCGAATCTCGAGGGCAAGATTCATCTTAAGGGGGGTAGGTTTGTAACATCCCAAATTTTCAATTTGGAATGTTATACATTAGATCATCATTGCATATCATATTTTATTGCACTTTGGTTTGATCCTAGAAATTCTACACAACTCAAGGACCCACGAAGAGAGTTGGGGATTTCGTTATTTTCATATTTGGGTTTTTTAAAATTTTGAAATTTGGATCATCTGATTTTTATTATTTTATCTTCAAATATTTCTATCATAAAAATAAGAGAGAGGGAATAAAATGACTTTCCCAAAATAAAGAAATATTGAGGAGTTAATAAAAAAATAAAAAAAATTTATTTTGGAGTTTTTCGCTATTTTATTTGAATTTAGGAAAAATGTGCATTTTTCAAAACTGCATTTAGGGCCCAAATAAATGTTCATCTTGTCCGGCTCGATTTTAGAGGATGGCGAAAATTTATTTCGGGATTTTTGGAGTCCGTTTAATATTTCTTTTAATTGTTTTTCTGCATGAAATTATTTTAAAAAAAAAGCTAACCGACCTACGGGCCGTGGGCGACCCGGCTCCGCCGCCCCGGGCCTTTATAAGCCGGACCCCCACCCTTGCAGCCCACCAGCCCGCTGCCGCCACCTAACCCTAACCCTAACCGCCGCCGCCGCCGTGACCCCGCCACCGATCCGTGCCGACCGCCGCCGCCACCGTCACCCCGCCGTCGCCGCCGACCGCCGCCGCCCCGCCGGACCCCGTCGCCGGAGTAGCCCGCCGCCACCACCGTCACGCATCCCGAGGTAGTCATGGTTTAAAAAAATAAAAAAAATGAGATGTTCGGGTTTTTTTTTCAAAAAACCGAGATGCATTTTTTTATTTAGATCAGTTTTTTCCGGTTTAGTTATTTAGCGGACGTTCGTCCGTACGTTCATTTTAATAAACGGTTTTCATCGTTTAGCCGCAGACAGCGAACGTTCATTTGTTAGCCTGTTCGTCCGTTTTTCTTTTTCTCGGATTTTCCGCGATTATTCCAGATCACGATTTCTGATCCGATTTTCGTTTTAGTATAACTTTTCGTTCGTTTATCAGAATCAGGCGATTCAAGCACCTGGAGTTTTGTCTCGAAACCCGCTTTCTGTTTAACCAACTCAAACAAGTTTTTACTACTGTAAAATTTGACTTAGGTCCAGATTAGTAAACAAAGCTTGTTTCTTTCGCTGTTTGACTTTCGTTGCTTCGTTTGATTTGATTCTTTTTGCAAACCGGAGTTCTTAAGTTGAACTTTCTGGTTAGATCTCTTACTTGAGTTTTACCTGTGCATTAGATGAGTGCTTATTGTATGCTTGTTTGTTTGCGATAGAGTACCCGGAGTGCGTCGCTTGCTACTACGAGTCTCTAGGTTTCGCGGATCATCAGCAAGGCAAGTAACACTTTGATCATACCGTTTTACTACCCAGTTTTATTGCATTAGATCAATCCACAAAAAAAATTCATGATTAGGATCTGATTAATATGTGGGTTTTGGGAAGTAGTAGTACCTATTACCTGTTTTATTATCAAACCTTTGGGAGTTACTTCTACGTTTGCTTATATTGCTATGCTATGCTAGTAGATGTGGATTGGGTGAGTGTATTCATGATAGATGTGAGATTGTTATTTAATGGTTTACTTAAGGTGGCAACTTAAACTCACAGCTAGGTGGATTGAGGCACCTGGGGAACCCAATGTTGCCTGTATTTTTGGAAATCCCGGGGTACCGTGTGATTCTCCTATGGACCGCCACCCAGGCTCAAAGGGATCATGAGATTATTCATGCTAGAAACTTCCGTGTGCAGCCACGAGCTACTATGGGCTCTAGCATGGTTGATTAAGTTGTGTGAACTCTTGAAGAGGTGGACTAGCAGATGTAGGGGAAAGTAGGTGTAACTGTCTACCCGGAGTAGGGAGTTTATGCTTCTGAAAGACTGTGTCCTGGTCATCCGTTTCTCAAACACCATGTAGTGCAAGAAATCCAGCGGAGGAGATCGAGTCTTGTGGGGAAAAGTGTGCAAACCTCTGCATAGTGTATAAACTAATAATGGTTAGCCGTGTCCCCGATTATGGATGTTTTGAGTATCTAGTACCTGGATTATCATGTGAATCTCATCATGTTACTTTAATTTAATCTTGTTGGGTTAATGATGTTACTTAATTGGGATTGAGTTGGAGGAACCTTCTCAATGTTTAACAACCACCATGATAGTTAAATAAAATTTATTCCTTTGAAGTAGGGAAAATCTGGCTTTATGCAAAACTGTAACCATAGAGCTTTCCACCAGCCATATATGCATGTAGTGATAGCATTATTCTGTTCATTACTCTCTATGTGTTACATTGCCAGCATATTCCATGTGCTGACCCATTTTCGGGTTGCAACGTTCATGTTGCAGACTTTTCATACGACGAGTAAGGTGCCTTAGGTCGTGGTCTTATACTCAGTGATGCCGTTGGAGTTGATGGACTCGCTTAATTCCAAGCCTTCCGTTGTTATCGTTATTAGATGGCCTTAAGCCATATTTATTGTAATAAGTTCTCTTTTGAGACATTTGATGTAATAAGTGTGTGATTGCTACTCTGTTATAAATCCTTCAAGTACTGTGTGTGTCAGCATTACCGATCCAGGGATGACACTGATGCACAGAGATCAGATTGTTTGAGGTCTGGTCGCTACACATGCTAAATTAAAAGAAACTATGTTAAACTACTTTATGTGATCTGGGAGTCGGTGTTAGTGTTATGCCTCTCTCTTTATATCGTAGACTTGAATTGAATAAGTTGACACCTACTGAAATATCTTTGCAAATGGCTGATAAATCAACTGCTATACCTGTCGGTATTTGTGAGGATGTGCCTGTTGTGGTTGCAAATGTCACTATCTTAACGGACTTTGTTATTCTTGATATTCCCGAGGATGATAGTATGTCGATTATCCTTGGTAGACCCTTTTTAAATACTACAGGGGCTATTATTGATTGCAACAAAGGCAATATCACTTTTCATGTTAATGGTAATGAGCATACGGTACACTTTCCGAGGAAACAATCTCAAGTTCATAGCATCAATTCTATTGGAAAAGTTCCAACTATCATTATTGGAGGTTTTGAATTTCCTCTTCCTACTATCAAGAAAAGGTATGATATTCTTATTGTTGGGGATGTTCATATCCCCGTTGAGGTAACTTAGTGTTATTCGAAATTTCTTCGGTTCCGTGTTATTCGGAATGAGTTTGTTAACAAGACTTGATCAACCTTGTTAGTGGATTCATTTTGATGATCATGAGATGGATGAAACTAGAAGGCACAACCTTCTGTACCCTCTTTTTACTTTCTGTTATTTAGAATAAATAAAGAAAAAATAGTATTATCTATCTGTTTTTTAAATTATTCATGCAATAAAAAATATCCCGAAAATAAAAGTGCTCCAATTACCCTGCAAATTTAGTATGATTTTTTATGAAATATTTGAGGATTTTAGGCACTGAAAACACTGCAGGAGGGGCAAGCACCAGGCCACAAGAGTGGAGGGCGCACCCACACCCCCTGGGCGTGCCCCCTGTCTTGTGGGCCCCTGGTGGGCCCCCTCCACTTATGCCAGCGCCCAGACACTGCATCTTCTTCCCAAAGAAAATCCCCATCCAGCTCAAGCAGGAGTTCTAGCTTATTTTGCTGCGATTTTCGATCTCCTTGCTCAAAGCTCCATTCAGAAAACTGCTTTGGGAGATTGTTGCTTGGTATGTGACTCCTCCATTGGTCTAATTAGTTTTTGTTCTAGTGCTTTTTCATTACAATTTTTTGCTGCATAGGTGACCCTGTTCTTGAGCTTGCATGTTAAATTTATGAGGTCCCAAGTAATTCTAATGCAGGATATAGGCTCTAGGCACTTGTAGGAGAGTTGCTATCAATCTTGTTTAGTTTTATTCACTTTTATTTTGAAGTTACTAAAATTTAAGAAATTTTTCAAAAAAAAGAATTATGGCTAGGAGAATGTACCAAGGTGGTTCCTCGGTAAAGAAAGGACCCATGATTGCTATATGTGAGCAAGATGATGAACTACCAAGGTACGCAGAAGTACGAGCTTGTGAGTAGCCATCCGATGATTTTATGGTCAAAGCAGGCTTTAAGGAGGAATTTGACGCGTATGTGCGTAATGCCGATCTGGAGGACTTCTTACAAGATAAGTGTCCTCACTACTATCAATTGACTAATTCATTTGTGCGAAGGTTTAAATATAAATGTACACGTAATTCTCCGAGTGTCCTATTTGATATCTATGATACTTCTTATACCGTGGACTTAGAGGATTTTACAACTGCTTGCAAACTTCCGCAGTGGGTAATATTAATGATACCCACAAATCTGAATTTAGAGATTTTCTTGCTAGTATTACTGTGGGAGAATCTAGGGACATAGCAAAAGCTACCATAGGACGGAGCATTCATTTTCCGGCTATACATTATTTTGCTCTTTTCATTGGTAGATGCATTAATGGCAAAGATGAAGCATGTCATATGTGTGTCCCTGATCTTTGTGTCCTCAAGAGTGTTGTGTTAGGTTGTAAAGATTATAACTTGGGGGCAATAGTTGCACGTAGGTTGCATAATAATGGTAGAGTAGCCACGGTCCGTGGCATTAGACCAACTTAGGCCAAAAGCCTAATCTTGGGGGAGTACGTATTTCTCACCGACTTTACATTCATGTTCACACACTATTCTAGTCGTTGGTGCTCATACTCTTTCATTGTATTATCCATGCTAGTTTAATTTTCTTTTTCTAGTTTTTTTCTTGTGTGTTTGATAAACCTTAAGAAAAACAAAAAAAATAGTTAGTTTAATTCCCATGCTTGTAGTAGAAATTAAAATGAAAACCCCAAAAGATTTCTCGTTCTTCTTCTTACTTGTTGGGAGCTTTCCCGTGTAAATAGTTTTATTTTATTTTCTTTCCTTTGGGGGTAGAGAGTAGAAGACTATATTGAAAATGTTTAATGGCTCTCATATGCATGATTGTTTATTTAACTTAGAGCCCATATTACTTTGTCTTCTCTCTTGAGTTGAATGCTTGCAGATTCCAGCCTAGTCCAATGCACGTGCACTATTATTATTATACACACCGTTCAGACGTGCAAGTGAAAGGCAATAATGATGATATATGATGGATTGATTGAGATGAGACAAGCTGGTATGAACTTGACCTCTCTTGTTTTTGTAAATATGATGAGTTCATCGTTCCTGATTCAGCTTATTATGAAGTAAACATATTTGCAATGACATTTAGAGATTACAGTTGCTTGTGCCATGCTTGATTAGCTATGAGTTATAATGGTTTTACCTTGCGTGCCAACATGTTGGGTTTCGTAGTAATTTCAAAAAATTTCCTACGCGCACACAGGATCATGTGATGCATAGCAACGAGAGGAGAGTGTTGTCTACGTACCCAACGCAGACCGACTGCGGAAGCGATGACACGACGTAGAGGAAGTAGTCGTACGTCTTCACGATCCAACCGATCAAGTACCGAAACTACGGCACCTCCGAGTTCGAGCACACGTTCAGCTCGATGACGATCCCCGGACTCCGATCCAGCAAAGTGTCGGGGAAGAGTTTCGTCAGCACGACGGCGTGGTGACGATCTTGATGAACTACAGCAGCAGGGCTTCGCGTAAACTCCGCTACAGTATTATCGAGGAATATGGTGGCAGGGGGCACCGCACACGGCTAAGGAATCGATCACGTGGATCAACTTGTGTCAACTTGTGTGTCTTTGGGTGCCTCTACCTCAGTATATAAAGGAGCCAAGGGGGGAGAGGGGCGCCGGCCAAGGAGGAGGGCGCAGGAGGAGTCCTACTCCTACCGGGAGTAGGACTCCCCCCCCCAATCCTATTCCAACTAGGATTCCCAAGGGGGAAAGAGGGAGAGGGGTGGCCGGCCACCTCTCCTAGTCTTAATAGGACTAGGGGAAGGGGGGAGGCGTGCAGCCCCTTGGGCTGCCCCTTTCTCCTTTCCACTAAGGCCCATGATGGCCCATATGGTTCCCGAGGGGTTCCGGTAACCTCCCGATAACCCGGTAAAATCCCGATTTCACCCGGAACACTTCCGATGTCCAAACATAGACTTCCAATATATCAATCTTTATGTCTCGACCATTTCGAGACTCCTCGTCATGTCCGTGGTCACATCCGGGACTCCGAACAACCTTCGGTACATCAAAATGCATAAACTCATAATATAACTGTCATCGTAACCTTAAGCGTGCGGACCCTACGGGTTCGAGAACAATGTAGACATGACCGAGACACGTCTCTGGTCAATAACCAATAGCGGGACCTGGATGCCCATATTGGCTCCTACATATTCTATGAAGATCTTTATCGGTCAGACCGCATAACAACATACGTTGTTCCCTTTGTCATCGGTATGTTACTTGCCCGAGATTCGATCGTCGGTATCTAATACCTAGTTCAATCTCGTTACCGGCAAGTCTCTTTACTCGTTCCGTAATACATCATCTCACAACTAACATATTAGTTGTAATGCTTGCAAGGCTTATGTGATGTGTATTACCGAGAGGGCCCAGAGATACCTCTCCGACAATCGGAGTGACAAATCCTAATCTCGAAATACGCCAACCCAACATCGACCATTGGAGACACCTGTAGTACTCCTTTATAATCACCCAGTTACGTTGTGACGTTTGGTAGTACCCAAAGTGTTCCTCCGGTAAACGGGAGTTGCATAATCTCATAGTCATAGGAACATGTATAAGTCATGAAGAAAGCAATAGCAACATACTAAACGATCAGGTGCTAAGCTAATGGAATGGGTCATGTCAATCAAATCATTCAACTAATGATGTGACCTCGTTAATCAAATAACAACTCATTGTTCATGGTCAGGAAACATAACCATCTTTGATTAACGAGCTAGTCAAGTAGAGGCATACTAGTGACACTCTGTTTGTCTATGTATTCACACATGTATTATGTTTCCGGTTAATACAATTCTAGCATGAATAATAAACATTTATCATGATATAAGGAAATAAATAATAACTTTATTATTGCCTCTAGGGCATATTTCCTTCAGTCTCCCACTTGCACTAGAGTCAATAATCTAGTTCACATCGCCATGTGATTTAACAGCAATAGTTCACATCACCATGTGATTAACACCCATAGTTCACATCGATATGTGATCAACACCCAAAGGGTTTTACTAGATTCAGTCATCTAGTTCACATCGCTATGTGATTAACACCCAAGGAGTACTAAGGTGCGATCATGTTTTGCTTGTGAGAGAATCTTAGTCAACGGGTCTGTCACATTCAGATCCGTAAGTATTTTGCAAATATTTATGTCAACAATGCTCTGCACGGAGCTACTCTAGCTAATTGCTCCCACTTTCAATATGTATCCAGGTTGAGACTTAGTGTCATCTGGATCAGTGTAAAAGTTTGCACTGATGTAACTTTTACAACAAACTCTTTTATCACCTCCATAATCGAGAAACATCTCCTTAGTCCTTACTAAGGATATTCTTGACCAATGTCCAGTGATCTACTCCTAGATCACTATTGTACTCTCTTGCCAAATTCAGAGCAAGGTATACAATAGGTCTGGTACATAGCATAGCATACTTTATAGAACTTATGACTGAGGCACAGGGAATGACTTTTCATTCTCTTTCTATTTTCTGCTGTGGTCGGGATTTGAGTCTTACTCAATTTCATACCTTTGCAACACAGGCAAGAACTCTTTCTTTGACTGTTCCATTTTGAACTATTTCAAAATCTTGCCAAGGTATGTACTCATTGAAAATCTTATCAAGCGTCTTGATCTATCTCAATAGATCTTGATGCTCAATATGTAAGTAGCTTTTACTGAGGTCTTTTCCTTTTAAGGAACTCCTTTAAAACACTCCTTTATGCTTTGCAGAAAAATTCTACATCATTTCTGATCAACAATATGTCACTCACATATACTAATCAGAAAGGTTGTAGTGCTCCCACTCACTTTATTGTAAATACAGGCTTCATCGTAAGTCCATATAAAACTATATGCTTTGATCAACTTATCAAAGCGTATATTCCAACTCCGAGATGCTTGTACCAGTCCATAGATGGATCACTGGAACTTGCACATTTTGTTAGCACCTTTAGGATTGACAAAACCTTCCGGTTGCATCATATACAACTCTTCTTCCAGAAATCCATTCAGGAATGCAGTTTTGACATCCATCTTCCAAATTTCATAATCATAAAATGCGGCAATTGCTAACATGATTTGGACGGACTTAAGCATCAATACGAGTGAGAAAATCTCATTGTATTCAACATCTTGAACTTTGTCAAAAACCTTTTTCGACAAGTCTAGCTTTGTAGATAGTAACACTACTATCAGTGTCCGTCTTCCTCTTGAAGATCCATTCATTTAAGATAGCTTGCTGATCATCGAGCAAGTCAATCAAAGTCCATACTTTGTTCTCATACATGGATCATATCTCAGATTTTATGGCCTCGAGCCATTTCACGGAATCTGGGCTCATCATCGCTTCCTCATAGTTCGTAGGTTCATCATGGTCTAGTAACATGACTTCCAGAACATGATTACTACACCACTTTGGTGCGGATCTTACTCTGGAAGACCTACGAGGTTCTGTAGTAACTTGATCTGAAGTTTCATGATCAATATCATTAGCTTCCTCACTAATTGGTGTATTTGTCACAGGAACTGATTTCTGTGATGAACTACTTTCCAATAAGGGAGTAGGTACAGTTACCTTATCAAGTTCTACTTTCCTCCCACTCACTTCTTTCGAGAGAAACTCCTTCTCTAGAAAGGATCTATTATCAGCAACAAATTTGCCTTCGGATTTGTGATAGAAGGTGTACCCAACAATTTCCTTTGGGTATTCTATGAAGACGCACTTCTCTGATTTGGGTTCGAGCTTATCAAGTTAAAAAACCTTTTTTTCTTATAAGCATCACAACTCCAAACTTTAAGAAATGACAGCTTAGGTTTACTGCTAAACCATAGTTCATACGGTGTCATCTCAACGGATTTAGATGGTGCCCTTTTAATGTGAATGCAGCTGTCTCTAGTGCATAACCCCAAAACAATATTGGTAAATCAGTAAGAGACATCATAGATTGCACCATATCCAATAAAGTGCGGTTACGACGTTCGGACACACCATAACGTTGTGGTGTTCCAGGTGGCGTGAGCTGTGAAACTATTCCACATTGTTTTATTTGAAGACCAAACTCGTAACTCAAATATTCATCTCTACGATCAGATCGCAGAAACTTTATTTTCTTGTTACGATGATTTTCAACTTCACTCTGAAATTCTTTGAACCTTTCAACTATTTCAGACTTATATTTCATCAAGTAGATATACCTATATCTGCTCAAATCATCTTGTGAAGGTCAGAAAATAATGATACTTGCCACGAGCCTTCATACTCATTGGTCTGCATACATCAGTATGTATTATTTCCAACAAGTCAGTAACTCGTTCCATTGTTCCGAAGAACGGAGTTTTAGTCATCTTGCCCAAAAGGCACGGTTCGCAAGCATCAAATGATTCATAACCAAGTGATTCCGAAAATCCATCTTTATGGAGTTTCTTCATGCGCTTTACACCGATATGACCCAAACGGCAGTGCCACAAATAAGTTGCACTATCATTATTAACTTTGCATCTTTTGGCATCAATATTATGAATATGTGTATCACTACGATCGAGATCCAATGAACCATTTTCATTGGGTGTGTAACCATATAAGGTTTTATTCATGTAAATAGAACAACAGTTTATTCTCTTACTTAAATGAATAACCGTATTGCAATAAACATGATCAAATCATATTCATGCTCAACGCAAACACCAAATAACATTTATCTAGGTTCAACACTAATCCCGAAAGAATAGGGAGTGTGCGATGATGATCATATCAATCTTGAAACTACTTTCAACACACATCATCACTTCACCCTTAACTAGTTTCTGTTTATTCTGCAACTCCCGTTTCGAGTTACTACTCTTAGCAACTGAACCAGTACCAAATACCGAGGGGTTGCTATAAACACTAGTAAAGCACACATCAAACACCTGTATATCAAATATACCCTTTTTCACTTTGCCATCCTTCTTATCCACCAAATATTTAGGGTAGTTCCGCTTCCAGTGACCATTTCCTTTGCAGTGTAAGCACTCAGTTTCAGGCTTTGGTTCAGCTTTGGGCTTCTTCGTGGGAGTGACAACTTGCTTGTCAATCTACTTGAAGTTCCCCTTTCTTTCCCTTTGCCCTTTTCTTGAAACTAGTGATCTTGTCAACCATCAACACTTGATGCTCTTTCTTGATTTCTACCTTCGTTGATTTCAACATCACGAAGAGCTCGGGAATCATTTTCATCATCCCTTGCATACTATAGTTCATCACGAAGTTCTACTAACTTGGTGATGGTGACTAGAGAATTCTGTCAATCACTATCTTATCTGGAAGATTAACTCCCACTTGATTCAAGCGATTGAAGTACCCAGACAATCTGAGCACATGCTCACTAGTTGAGCAATTCTCCTCCATCTTTTAGCTATAGAACTTGTTGGAGACTTCATATCTCTCAACTCGGGTATTTGCTTGAAATATTAACTTCAATTCCTGGAACATCTCATATGGTCCATGACGTTCAAAACGTCTTTGAAGTCCCGATTCTAAGCCGTTAAGCATGGTGCACTAAACTATCAAGTAGTCATCATATTGAGCTAGCCAGACGTTCATAACTTCTGCATCTGCTCCTGCAATAGGTTTGTCACCTAGCGGTGCATTAAGGACATAATTCTTCTGTGCAGCAATGAGGATAAACCTCAGATCACGGATCGAATCCGCATCATTGCTACTAACATTTTTCAACACAATATTCTCTAGGAACATATCAAAATAAACATATGAAAGCAACAACGCAAGCTATTGATCTACAACATAATTTGCAAAATACTACCAGGACTAAGTTCATGATAAATTTAAGTTCAATTAATCATATTACTTAAGAACTCCCACTTAGACAGACATCTCTCTAGTCATCTAAGTGATCACGTGATCCATATCAACTAAACCATGTCCGATCATCACGTGAGATGGAGTAGTTTCAATGGTGAACATCACTATGTTGATCATATCTACTATATGATTCACGCTCGACCTTTCGGTCTCCGTGTCCCGAGGCCATATCTGTATATGCTAGGCTCGTCAAGTTTAACCTGAGTATTCTGCGTGTGCAAAAACTGGCTTGCACCCGTTGTAGATGGACGTAGAGCTTATCACACCCGATCATCACGTGGTGTCTGGGCACGACGAACTTTGGCAACGGTGCATACTCAGGGAGAACACGTCTTGATAATTTAGTGAGAGATCATCTTATAATGCTACCGTCAATCAAAGCAAGATAAGATGCATAAAAGATAAACATCACATGCAATCAATATAAGTGATATGATATGGCCATCATCATCTCGTGCTTGTGATCTCCATCTCCGAAGCACCGTCATGATCACCATCGTCACCGGCGCGACACCTTGATCTCCATCGTAGCATCGTTGTCGTCTCGCCAATCTTATGCTTCCACGACTATCACTACCGTTTAGTAATAAAGTAAAGCATTACATCGCGATTGCATTGCATACAATAAAGCGACAACCATATGGCTCCAGCCAGTTGCCGATAACTCGGTTACAAAACATGATCATCTCATACAATAAAATTCAGCATCATGCCTTGACCATATCACATCACAACATGCCCTGCAAAAACAAGTTAGACGTCCTCTACTTTGTTGTTGCATGTTTTACGTGGCTGCTACGGGCTTAAGTAAGAACCAATCTCATCTACGCATCAAAACCACAACGATAGTTTGTCAAATAGACTCTGTTTTAACCTTCGCAAGGACCGGGCGTAGCCATACTTGGTTCAACTAAAGTTGGAGAGACAGTCGCCCGCAAGCCATCTCTGTGCAAAGCACGTCGAGGGAACCGGTCTCGCGTAAGCGTACGCGTAAGGTTGGTCTGGGTCGTCTCGTCCAACAATACCGCCGAACCAAAATATGACATGCTGGTAGGCAGTATGACTTGTATCGTCCACAACTCACTTGTGTTCTACTCGTGCATATAACATCAACATCAATAACCTAGGCTCGGATGCCACTGTTGGGTTTCGTAGTAATTTCAAAAAATTTCCTACGCGCACACAGGATCATGTGATGCATAGCAACGAGAGGAGAGTGTTGTCTACGTACCCAACGCAGACCGACTGCGGAAGCGATGACACGACGTAGAGGAAGTAGTCGTACGTCTTCACGATCCAACCGATCAAGCACCGAAACTACGACACCTCCGAGTTCGAGCACACGTTCAGCTCGATGACGATCCCCGGACTCCGATCCAGCAAAGTGTCGGGGAAGAGTTTCGTCAGCACGACGGCGTGGTGACGATCTTGATGAACTACAGCAGCAGGGCTTCGCCTAAACTCCGCTACAGTATTATCGAGGAATATGGTGGCAGGGGGCACCGCACACGGCTAAGGAATCAATCACGTGGATCAACTTGTGTCAACTTGTGTGTTTAGAGGTGCCCCTGCCTCCGTATATAAAGGAGGAGAGGAGGGGAGGCTGGCCGGCCAAAGAGGGAGGCGCAGGAGAGTCCTACTCCCTCTGGGAGTAGGATTCCTCCCCCCAATCCTAGTCCAACTAGGATTCCTCGGAGGGGAAGGGAGAGAGGGGGGCCGGCCACCTTCTCCTAGTCCTAATAGGACTAGGGGAGGGGAAAGAGGCGCAGCCACCTTGGGCTGCCCCTTTCTCCTTTCCACTAAGGCCCATGATGGCCCATATGGCTCCCGGGGGGTTCCGGTAACCTCCCGGTAACCCGGTAAAATCCCGATTTCACCCGGAACACTTCCGATGTCCAAACATAGACTTCCAATATATCAATCTTTATGTCTCGACCATTTCGAGACTCCTCGTCATGTCCGTGATCACATCCGGGACTCCGAACAACCTTCGGTACATCAAAATGCATAAACTCATAATATAACTGTCATCGTAACCTTAAGCGTGCGGACCCTACGGGTTCGAGAACAATGTAGACATGACCGAGACACGTCTCTGGTCAATAACCAATAGCGGGACCTGGATGCCCATATTGGCTCCTACATATTCTACGAAGATCTTTATCGGTCAGACCGCATAACAACATACGTTGTTCCCTTTGTCATCGGTATGTTACTTGCCCGAGATTCGATCGTCGGTATCTAATACCTAGTTCAATCTCGTTACCGGAAAGTCTCTTTACTCGTTCCGTAATACATCATCTCACAACTAACATATTAGTTGTAATGCTTGCAAGGCTTATGTGATGTGTATTACCGAGAGGGCCCAGAGATACCTCTCCGACAATCGGAGTGACAAATCCTAATCTCGAAATACGCCAACCCAACATCGACCATTGGAGACACCTGTAGTACTCCTTTATAATCACCCAGTTACGTTGTGACGTTTGGTAGTACCCAAAGTGTTCCTCCGGTAAACGGGAGTTGCATAATCTCATAGTCATAGGAACATGTATAAGTCATGAAGAAAGCAATAGCAACATACTAAACGATCGGGTGCTAAGCTAATGGAATGGGTCATGTCAATCAGATCATTCAACTAATGATGTGACCTCGTTAATCAAATAACAACTCATTGTTCATGGTCAGGAAACATAACCATCTTTGATTAACGAGCTAGTCAAGTAGAGGCATACTAGTGACACTTTATTTGTCTATGTATTCACACATGTATTATGTTTCCGGTTAATACAATTCTAGCATGAATAATAAACATTTATCATGATTATAAGGAAATAAATAATAACTTTATTATTGCCTCTAGGGCATATTTCCTTCACAACATGTTATTAGAATGATTATGATGTGGTATGATGGGATGGTATCCTCCTTTAAATAAATTGAGTGACTCGACTTGGCACATGTTCATGCATATAGTTGAAACAAATCAACATAGCCTTCACGATATATATGATCATGGTGGATTATATCCTACTCATGTTTGTACTCGGTGTGAATTAATTTTAATGCATGTTTATGACTATTGTCGCTCTCTCAGTTGGTCGCTTCCCAGTCTTTTGCTTGCCTTCACCTGTACTAAGCGGGAATACTGCTTGTGCATCCAGACTCCTTAAAGCCCAAAGTTATTCCATATGAGTCCACCATACCTTCCTATATGCGGTATTTACCTGTCATTCCAAGTAAATTTGTATATGCCAAACTCCAAACCTTCAAATGAAATTCTGTTTTGTATGCTCTAGCGGCTCATGTTTCAACTAGGGTTGCTTATATCTTCCATGCTAGGTGGCTTATTCTCAAGAGGAGTGGACTCTGCTCCTCATTCACGAGAAAGGGCCAGTAACCGGGATGCCCAGTCCCATGATCCAAAAAGATCAAAGCAAATCAATATAATTAAACAAAACTCCCCCAAGGCTGTTGCTAGTTGGAGGCACTCGTTGTTTCGAGCAAGCCATGGATTGATGCTTGTTGGTGGTGGGGGAGTGTAAACTTTTACCATTCTGTTTGGGAACTGCCTATAATGCATGTAGTATGGAAGATAAAGCCATCTCATAGTTGTTGCGTTGACAATGAAAGTATTCCGCTCAAAATGTTATTCAATCTCTATTTTAAAATCAAGCTCTAGCACCTCTACAAATCCCTGCTTCCCTCTGCGAAGGGCCTATCTATTTACTTTTATGTTGAGTCATCCCCTTCTTATTAAAAAGCACCCGCTGGAGAGCACACTGTCATTTGCATTCATTACTATTGGTTTATATTGGGTATGACTTGATGGATCTCTTTTACCATGAATTATAATATTTAGTCAGTCCTTGATCTTTAAAGGTGCTCTGCATTTATTTTTTGCGGTCTCAGAAAGGGCTAGCGAGATACCATTTTGTTATATCATGTTATGATTGTTTTGAGAAAGTGTTGTCATTCGAGTTTTATTATTATGGCTCGCTAGCTGATTATGCCATTGATATGAGTAATTGTGAGACCTAAGTGTTATTGTGAGTATGGTTAGTTCATAATACTTGCTGAAAATTGATGCTGGCTTTGCAAGTTTACAACAACAAGAGCAAATAGAGTTTGTAAAAGTTTTTCTTTATCACTTTCTGTTTATCAACTGAATTGCTTGAGGACAAGCAAAGGTTTAAGCTTGGGGGAGTTGATATGTCTCCAACGTATCTACTTTTCCAAACACTTTTGCCCTTGTTTTGGACTCTAACTTGCATGATTTGAATGAAACTAACCCGGCCTGACGCAGTTTTCAACAGAACTGCCATGATGTTGTATTATGTGTAGAAAAAAAAAGTTCTCAGAATGACCTGAAAATCCACGGAGGCAAGTTTCGGAAAATATAAAAAATACTGGCGAAAGAATCAAGACCAGGGGGCCCACACCCTGTCCACGAGGGTGGGGGGCGCGCCCCCTGTCTCATGGCCCCCCAGAGCCTCCGCCGACCTCAACTCCAACTCCATATATTCCGTCTCGTGGAGAAAAAAATCAGTGAGGAAGTTTCATCGCGTTTTACGATACGGAGCCGCCGCCAAGCCCTAATCTCTCTCGGAGGGTTGATTTGGAGTCCGTTCAGGGCTCCGGAGAGGGGGATTCGTCGCCGTCGTCATTATCAACCATCCTCCATCACCAATTTCATGATGCTCACCACCGTGCGTGAGTAATTCCATCGTAGGCTTGCTAGACGGTGATGGGTTGGATGAGATTTACCATGTAATCAAGTTAGTTTTGTTAGGGTTTGATCCCTAGTATCCACTATGTTCTGAGATTGATGTTGCTATGACTTTGCTATGCTTAATGCTTGTCACTAGGGCCCGACTGCCACGATTTCAGATCTGAACCTATTATGTTTCCATGAATGTATGTGAGTTATTGATCCTATCTTGCAAGTCTATAGTCACCTATTATGTGTTATGATCCGACTACCCCTAAGTGACAATAATCGGGATACTTCTCGGTGATGACCGTAGTTTGAGGAGTTCATGTATTCACTATGTGTTAATGCTTTGGTCCGGTTCTCTATTAAGAGGAGGCCTTAATATCCCTTAGGTTCCGCTAGGATCCCGCTGCCACGGGAGGGTTGGACAAAATATGTCATGCAAGTTCTTTTCCATAAGCACGTATGACTATATTCAGAATACATGCCTACATTACATTGATGAACTGGAGCTAGTTCTGTGTCACCCTATGTTATAGCTATTACATGAGGAATCGCATCCGACATAATTATCCATCACTGATCCAATGCCTACGAGCTTTTCACATATTGTTCTTCGCTTATTTACTTTTCCGTTGCTACTGTTACAATTACTACAAAACTATTATCTTTACTTTTGCCACTGTTACCTTTATTATCATACTACTTTGCTACTAAATTCTTTGCTGCTGATACTAAGTTATCCAGGTGTGGTTGAATTGACAACTCAACTGCTAATACTCAATAATATTCTTTGGCTCCCCTTGTGCCGAATCAATAAATTTGGGTTGAATACTTTACCCTCGAAAGTTGTTGCGATCCCCTACACTTGTGGGTTATCAGTTTGGAGACCGTGTTATAGGATCGATAGTTGTACTATCAAGGGGGGCTCTCAAGTGAGTAGCTTGATCTTACCATTCGTCAAGAGCTCAAACCATTGCATCCTTGCATCATCTTTCTTGATTCTTATTTCTATTTTTTTAGGTTTTAGAGCTTGTGGTTATCTTCGTGACAAGCTCTAGTTCATCAAACACGGTATTTCATATGCTTCTTCTTTTGCGTTTTCGGTGTTGGAGGTTTTACTGATCTTATTCGAGGAAGGGTTCTCACCATTTTCTCATGGGCCTTTTATAATTTCCTTAGTTTTGTTATTTCTATCAATATTGTGTTAGCCCTTGTCGCTGGCTTTCCAACAAACTTGATTTCGTTGAATTCGGAGTCCGTTTGCAGAAGTTGTGGCAGTTTTGGTGTTCTGAAAAGGCTGCAGCAG
Source organism: Triticum dicoccoides (assembly GCF_002162155.2). Classification (NCBI taxonomy): domain Eukaryota; kingdom Viridiplantae; phylum Streptophyta; class Magnoliopsida; order Poales; family Poaceae; genus Triticum; species Triticum dicoccoides. The sequence continues at coordinate 146,566,792 of NC_041385.1, forward strand.
TACTATCACACACAGGAGCGGATGTAATTTTTTTACTACCGCTCCAGAGCGGTACTACCGCGGCTACTACAGCGGTAGTACCGCTCCGGACCAAAAACTCGTCACAAGTACAGTGGTGGTAGGCACAGATGTATTTTTTAGTACCGCTCGCAAGCAGTAGTACCGCTACCCTTTGAGGTAGTACCGCTACCCCTAGCGGTAGTACCGTGAGGTCGAACGGCAGTACTGCTCTGTGCGGGTTGTGAGCATAATGGTTGGATTTTTCCCCACCTATAAAAGGGTGTCTTCTTCCCCAATGGACCTTATCTCTTAAGCTCGTGTTCTTCCCCCATTGTTGACCTTCTTCGAGCTTGCTAACTCTCAATCCCTCCAATGATTCTTGCTAGTTCTTGAGGGAAAAGAGAGACGAGATCTAAATCCACGTTTCCACCAATCACTTTCTCCTCTAAGTGAGGGGAACCCCTTGGATCTAGATCTTGGAGTTCTTCGTGTTCTTCTTTCGTTCTTCCTCTCATTTTCCTCCCTAGCATTATTGCTTTCGTGGGATTTCGGAGAGAAGGACTTGGGCACTCCGTGTACCCTTGACATTGCATTTGGTGCATCGGTTTGAGTTCTCCACGGTGATACGTGGAAGTGAAGTTTGAGAAGCTTATTACTCTTGGGTTTTGGGCACCCTAGAGCTTGTTCCTCTTGGGTGCCTTGGCGCCCTATACGGTTGGTGTTGTTTGGAGCTCAATCATTGTGGTGTAAAGCTCCGGGCAAGCGTTGGGGTCTCCAATTATGTTGTGGAGATCGCCCCGAGCAATTCGACGGGTACCGGTGACCGCCCCCAAGGGTTGCCAAAGTGTACGGGTTCGGTGACCGCCCCCAAGGGTTGCCATTTGTACGGGTTCGGTGACCGCCCTCAAGGGTCCCTTAGTGGAATCACGACATCTTGCATTGTGCAAGGGCGTGAGAAGATTACGGTGGCCCTAGCGGCTTCTTAGGGAGCATTGTGCCTCCACACCACTCCAAACGGAGATTAGCATCCGCAAGGGTGTGAACTTCGGAATACATCGTCGTCTCCACGTGCCTCGGTTATCTCTTACCCGAGCCCTTTACTTATGCACTTTACTTGGTGATAGCCATATTGTTCTTTGTCATATATCTTGCCATCACATAGTTGCTTATCTTGCTTAGCATAAGTTGTTGGTGAAAATAGGTGAGCCTAGTTGTTGTAGGTTTTGTGCTTGACAAATTAACCGATAGGTTTATTCTGCATTTGTTCAAGCCTAAACTGTAATTATTTTAAAGCGCCTGTTCACCCCC
>NC_041385.1:146568341-146569896 GCF_002162155.2 Triticum dicoccoides
TATATATTTCTATAAATATGAGATGAATAGCTTTGTAATTTTCCCAACTAATCCATCACATATATGAATTATATTTCTACCATTTTGGTGTTTAATCATTCTCTGGGAGTTTTTTTTATCTTCCCCAATTAGTCATCCATGTTTATCACACAATGACTAGTTAGTGATGATAAAAAAACCTCTTAGAGGATGATTAAACCACCAAAATGGTAGAAAATATTTTGTATATTATAAAAAATAAACTAAAGGACATATATGATGGTGGTTGAGCTCAATTCTGTGCACACTTGCGTCCCGCTTATGCCCTGTCCTAGTTCACTAGCTTTGCCAAAGATGATGATATGGCTATAGGTAAAATGAATCAAAACACCAAGTTCTAACCACACACATAGATTTAAGTCTAAAGTTGACATATATTTCAAAAATGATCAATACATTTCCTTTTGTACAAAATAAGAAGATCAATTTCTTCTATGGATAGGACCTCTTACAATCATTCATTATAGTAACATTCTGTTTTCCTTGATGTGTTAGTAGACTTTGATTTTATGGCATACATACATGGATCCGAAGGCTATAAAAATATTTCCTACAAAATTTGGTTAGTCTTTAGTCGGCTGGTAGTTTATCAAATTAGTCATTGTGTGCTTTATCATTTTCCATGTATGTTGGGAGGTGGCAATTTCTGCATTTTTTAGACATACTAGCAACCATGTGGCGTACTAATGTTTCTCATATTTTCCATCAACAGGTGAATATCTTGCTTGTTTACCTTGCCCGTTATTATCTTATTGTTTTGTATAATTTCTGAATGCTAGGCATTCTATATATCACACAGGACAATGGTCAACTACATTCGTTATAGTTACTCCCTCCGTCCCTTTATATAAGGTATATTTGTTTTTTGATAAAATTTCAGAATGTAAGGTGCATTTCTTCTAATTCCTCAAAATTCCCTTCTTAGCCCTGTAGAAAAAGGGAAAGTATCTCTCTTCTGATTGTTTGTATCTCTACTTCTAGCAAAATAAGGAAAGTATCTCTCTGTCGATTGCATGTATCTCATACTTTTCTGGACTAATTGATTTACTTGTCACTAACCAATAAATTTGCCAAGGGTAATTTATAATATGTCTATAATTTTATGCCTTGGTCACCGTGCCAAAAATAATACACCTTATATAAAGGAACGAAGGTAGTATTATTGAGCATTCTTTATGTTGTGGTTACTTAAACTAAAAAACATAGCATGGTTAAGACCATTTCTGTACACATGTGCGCGCCCTAGCCAACAAGCTTTACCAAATAGGTCTACAAACAAAATTGTGCTCTCAAAACACCTAATTGTAACTAAACAAGTTGAATGCCCATGGGTTGCCCTGGAACAATAAACTTAGATACAGAGACATTTATTGGTTAATACTTGGGGGAGGGGCATTAGCCCCCTCAGCTAAATAGCTTGCCCTCTACTAGTATGTTGGAATATTGTATTCATGGTGTAAACGTTTTATATATCAACTGGACCACCCTGACCCAAAATCTTGGCTACGCCAATGCC
>NC_041385.1:146570139-146575351 GCF_002162155.2 Triticum dicoccoides
GACGCATGCGCCACCATCTTGGAGGTAGTACTGGACGTGCATAGGATGGCATGGAGGTCGGCTCCTCCTTCACGGTAACTGGGCGCCATTGGGGGGCACTACAAGAAAACACAACCTTGCCATTTTCTATCATGAGAGTAACACTCCTATGACAATAATACTAACGAAAACACGTATTGCCATGGATGTGTTGGCCACAACCTTGTATGACAAATAATTATGATTGAAATTGGAATTTTAATCCTGGGCGGGCCGACATCTCACCTAGATGATGTTCTTTGGGCCTTCCATGGCGTAAAAAGTTGTGATAGAAATGAGAGCAAGAAACTTTTGGTGATTCTTTGAGTGAGTTCCGCATTGGACGGTATACGGTGAGTGGTCAGGCCCCAGCGAGATGTAGGGTAGTTTGCGTTATCATGTGAGACTTTCACATTAGTGAACCTGGTCGATGCTCGTTCATGGTAGTTGGAGGCTCAAGATCGATCGATGGTCATGTGCAGTAGCATCTACATGCCTTTGTTGCATGCTTGAATAGCTATTGTTTGGAGACTTCACATCACAGAGAATCCGATGCAAAGACTCTTGCTCGCTATGGCTCATTGCGCACGTACTTGGCAGTGGTGCGCGATAGTTGGAGAAGTGTATGCGTGAGTAGAAACTCCTATTGCAATTGTGCATGGTAGCATAGAAGCCCTCCATACACGATACTGATTGGTCGAGCTAGAGACTTCGCAATGCACAAGAACCATATCAATCGATCATCGTGAGACTCTTGCTATAGCTATTATGTACTTGGCGGTGGTGAACGAAGCCGTATCCGCGAGTAGAGTCCCCGTTGCATCATGCGTCGTGGTTGGAGGCGCATGTAATTGACAGATCAAGTTTTTATTTATTTTTTACATCGGAGATCAAGTTGGATAGGTGTGCGTGATAGTTGGATGCTGTTATACAGTTACCAGAACATAGTTTTTATATCACTCATATACTTCCTCCATCCTAATAAAATAAATGTCTCAACTTTATACTTTGAGACTGGGGGAGTATAAAATTTGAGACACTTATTTTAAGATTGAGGGAGTACGTCATAGCGAAAACAGTGAGAGATGTCAAGGCCGAATGGTTGGATGGAAAGCTAGCCAATGACCTTCCCTTGAAAAGGAAATAAAAAAAGCTTCGCCATCTTTTTCACTCCTGATCTCAGGCCAACTCCATCGCGCGACCCCATCTTGTCCGGGTGCGTTCGTTGGGTGTAGAACGGACGAATAGGGTGGCCCAACGCGTGGCCCCAAATGGATAAATGTCCGGATTCCGTCCGTTTTCGACACATCCCCGGCCCAAACTTGCGCCGAGTTTGGGGTGAAACGGACATCGCACGGACGGGCTCGCTGCACGCCCTTGTCCCCCCGTGGCCCGCATGTCAGGGACACAAGTAGTCGCATTCGATTCCAATGCCTCCACCCCCTCTTCCGCCCCGCCCCGCCGACGGTGCCGCTGCTATTCTCCGGCCACTTCCTCACCGCGCAGCCCCCGGACGTCCATAGCAAACCACGTCTCGACATGACCGCCACCACGCCCGCGCTTTCGCCATAGTTTTGGCCATCGATCGGAGGAGGTTTGGCCATCGCCATCGTAGCCGGCGGAAGAGTGGATACGACCGCAGGTGACGTACCACAGCGGCCACGGTAGCTTCCGACGAGTGCTCCAGAGTGGCCAGTAGCCGACCACCAACCACCCCTGCATCGAGGTGATCATTGTGGCCTCTTTGCCACCATGACCGCAAGGTTTTCGACACTTTGCCCACAAAGGTATGGACAGTGGAGATGGGTTTTTCTTCCACCACTTCATTTGTTCATCGGATGACTCATCGTCGGATGATGAAGATCTTGTGGTGGTTGCACTGCTGGTTCACGACCACATTCAACGGCAGCTTCCTCGGTACAGGGGGTCAATCCCTGGTCGTGCTCCCAACCTGAACCGCAATAGGGAGAGAGGCCACGCCCTGCTCTATGCCGATTACTTTGCGAACACCCCGCTCTTCAAGACGGATAAATTCCGTCGCCGCTTTCGTATGGCAAGGCATGTGTTCAATCATGTCCGAGAGGGAGTGGTTGCTCATGACCCATACTTCAAGTGCAAGACGGATGCCCTTGGCAAGCTTGAATTCTCCTCTTACCAGAAATGCATTGCGGCCATCCGCATGCTTGCATATGGAGTTCCAGGCGATCTGGTGGATGAGTATGTGCATATGAGTGAGACAACATGTCTGATGTCAATATACAAGTTCTGCCAAGCTGTGATCGAGGTGTTTGGCCCTGAGTAATTGAGGCAGCCAACTACCGCTGATATAGAGAGATTGTTGGCGACCAACGCAGCTAGAGGCTTTCCAGGCATGCTTGGCAGTATAGATTGTATGCACTGGGAGTGGAAGAACTGTCCATTTGCTTGGTAGGGCCAGTACAAGGCGCATGTCAAAGCATGCACTGTCATATTATAAGCGGTGGCTTCGCGGGATCTTTGGATATGGCATTCTTTCTTCGGCATGGCAGGTTCTCACAATGATATCAACATGCTGCAGCGTTCTCCAGTCTTCGCAAGGCTTGCAGAAGGCCACTCCCCACTTGTCAACTTTGAGATCAACGGCCACCAGTACAACAAGGGATACTATCTAGCTGATTGTATATATCCTCAGTGGTCAACTTTTGTGAAGACAATATTGAACCCCCAAGGTGAGAAGAGAAAGAGATTTGCACAAATGCAAGAGATTGCTAGAAAGGATGTGGAACGTGCTTTTGGTGTGCTTCAATCCCGATGGGTTACCGTTCGAAACCCTGCACTGTCATGGGATGAAAGGAAGCTTTGGGAGGTGATGACTGCTTGTGTGATCATGCACAACATGATCGTCGAGGACGAGCGTGATGACAGTATCTTCGACCAAGGATTTGATTATGAAGGTGAAAAAGTTGAGCCCCTGCACCAAGAATTGGCCACGTTTGAACAGTTTGTCTAGTTCCATCATGAGCTGCGTGATTGGCACACTCATTTGGATCTTCAAAATGACGTGGTTGAGCACGTGTGGGATCACATGGCAAGCAATAGATGTATGGGAAACACTTCTCATCAGTAGTCTGGTAGGATGTTTTTGTCAGACCGGTCGCGACGTTGATGCGTTTTTCTTCTCACGGTTCAGATTCCTCCAAAATCGACCTCTCAACCCGCCAAGCAGCCTATTTTCTCGCCCCCATAATTCCTCGTCAGTTTCTCTTCCCCGAAATAATCTCACCTTCTCGACCCAGGCTAATCCCCTTCCCTTCTCTCGCATGCCCCTGACGCAGATGAACGGCAAGCTCGTGATGTCCTCGCCGCGCTGGTACCTCTGCCAAGAAGAAGGCCTTGAATGATGTGACTGTGAGCTCCACCGTTCCACGCTCTCGTATGGTGGATGCGCCCAGCAAGCTCGCAACCCCCCTCAGCGTCCCAGTCCTACCATCAGGTTGTGGTCTCGCGACCTATAGTCCACCATGCCACAGCACCATCTCAGTTGGGGAACAAGGGGAATGAATCAATCACGAATGGACCATTGCAGGTACCCCCACCCCCCGTCTCTAAAAGCACCATCTTCATCTACCTAGGTACTGAGTCCTCTCACGATCTCATCTGGATACAGTGCTAGTTGATTCCTAATTTTTATGTGGCAAGTATTGTTTTGACATCTTTATGTTACTGTATGCATACCCTTTTCTTTGGTCAATTTTGTTATGTCCTTTGTGTAGTTTATCACCAAATCAAAGATGAATATCTTTGAATTTTGTATCAACATGACACACATATGATGCTTCCAAATATCCATGCTTCTTATGCATCATTCGCGTGCTTCTTCACTGAACAGAGTTTTCGGCATTCTAGCCATGCTTCTATTTTTCTTTACTATTTGTGTTATCTTGAGATAGTAGGAAATTAACACTATTTCCAAATACCACCAGTGCATGTTGGCTGCCATTACAGGTTGAAGAATCTATTGCCATAGCGACACGATGACAATAAGATGGTTGCTGTGAGTAGCAGCGGTGATGGCAAGGACGTCAACGGGGAGCAGGGACATAGAATGTGATTGGCCTCTTGTTCGGGGGCGTTGCATCTATGGTGCTCCTAAACGGTGGGTGACATTGCTCGGATCGGCATCGTCTCTCATGCTTCCTGCCCTTGACGCCTCTGGTTCCTCAACATTGCTGGCTCTACCTAGTGGGAATGGCATGCTTCATTGTCACAGACGCGATGCTTCAGATTCTTTGTATTAAGTTTCAAAGTACCTATGTATATGCTTCCTTCAGTTTAATATCTAATATGTGCTTCGATATCATATGTGGCATTTTTTTCAAGCATATGCATGTTTGCTTTGTTATTTACACATGTAATGCTTCTGAACTATTTTGTTCATTCTTCGGCAATTGTCAAACTATGTTCTTGATGGCTCACTACGACATAAAATGCATCTGTATACATTTGACATGATATGTTTCCTGGAAAATACTTTGTGTGCTTTGTTTCTTACGATAGTATGTGGAACCGGTACAACATTTCTCATGCATCAAGCCAATAAAATTGTGCTTCGAAACACAACCATACGTGCTTCATAGTCATAGCATAAAAGACATAATGATAATGTTTGGAGAAAAATGTGACCATGAAGTATGAAGCATGCATTGTACTATTGGCACTACAAAAAAAAGACACATCTGTGACATTTTGGGCCGAATGAAAAAAATTTATGTCATACATATGACACTTCTATGACAATAATTGTGACAAAACCCGGTATCATCATAGATGTGGTGGGCTCCTACTTCTATGACAAAAAATCATGACAGAAAATGGGCTTTTCAACCTGGGCGGGCCGGAGACGCAGCTGCATGACATTCTTTGGGCCGTCCATGACGAAAAAAACCGTGGTAGAAGCAAGGGGGAGGAAAATTTCTGGGAGTTCCCGGTTACAGTGGGAGGTCGGGGGCCGAGCGATACGCGTTTCTCTCGTACACGTACGCGCGTGTGTGCGAGGCCTTGTCTCTAACTGAACCCGAGCAAGGCGTTGGGCTCTAACTTAACCCGGGCGATTGCACTGCAGGCTACGCGTTACTGAACCCGAGCGATCGATTCCTTCGTTGCTGCTGCTAACTGAAGCTGATCGATGTTGCCTCTCTGGATGAACAGCGAGCGT
>NC_041385.1:146576034-146581984 GCF_002162155.2 Triticum dicoccoides
TGAGCGGTGGGAATGAATGAACAGGACCCGTGGCGTTGCCTCTAGATGAACAGGACCCCGTGGTGTGGAGGGATGGATGAAGAGGACGACCCCGTGGAGGGCTGGATGAACAGTAGACGGTGGAGGGGTGGATGAACAGTAGCCCGTGGAGGGGTGGTTGAACAGGAGCCAGTGGAGAGGGGTGGTTGAACAGTAGCCAGTGGAGTAGCGTGGTGGAGGCTGGATGAACAGGAGCCCGTGGATGAACAGTCGCAGGTGGAGGCTGGAGGAGGTCGACGATGGATGAACAGTAGCCTATGGAGGCTGGATGAGGTCGACGACGGAGATGAACAGTATCCCGTGGAGTCCCGTTTTGCGGTACGCCACACCCCTCCCGATGAACAGGACCCCCGTTTTGACCGTAGCGCTCCAACACAAGTCCGTTTCATCCGTTTTGTGGTACGCCACACCCCTCCCGATCAACGGGGCCCCCGTTTCGACCGTAGGAGGTCCGTTTCATTCGTTTTGCGATACGCCACACCCCTCCTGATTAACAGGACCCCCGTTTCGATCGTAGGAGGTCCGTTTCATCCGTTTTGTGATACGCCATACCCCTCCCGATCAACAGGACTCCCGTTTCAACCGTAGGAGGTCCGTTTCCTCCATTTTGCGGTACGCCAGACCCCTCCCGATGAACAGGATCCCGTTTCGAACATGGCCGGTCGAACACAAGGCCGTTTCCTCCATTCTGTGGTACGCTAGGCCTCGTTTCCATCGCATGTTCCGTACAAGCCCTCCCGATGAACACGACGACGCATTCCATTCCGACCCAGCCGGTTGGCTCCCCATGAACACGACGACGAGGCTGTTTCTCCGTTCCGACCCAGCCTATGTACACGAGCCCTGGACGTATGCATATATGCGCGAGTAGGCGTTCGAGACCCCGCCCGTATGTACACATATGTGGCCGTATTTTCTTTCTTGCACCCTGGCCGCTGTACGTATGTGTACATGCTACGTGCGCGCCTCTACTACGACACGTGCGCGCCTCTACATCCACTAGTATGTACATACATGTCCGCGACCAGAATGACAACGCTATGTATGCTTCGACCAGGTGGGTCCCGACTGTCAGGCAATTCCTTGCATGAGAAGATGCAGCTGGTGGGTCCCATCAATCAGGGGGGCGAATCGTTTTTTTTTGCCCGGACGCACTTCCTTGCGTGCGAAGGTGTAGCTGGTGGGTCCTAGCAGTCAGCTGGCGAATTGTTTTGTTGTTTTTTTTGCCTGGACGCACTTCCTTGCATGCGAAGGTGTAGCTGGTAGGTCCCAGCAGTCAGGGGGAAACGTTTTTTCTTGCGAAATACGGTGGCCCGTCTTGTGGGTCCTCGCTGTCAGGTGGAGGAATAATTATTTTGCACGTAATAAGGAGGCACTTCCTTGCGGCCACCATGGACCCAGCTGTCAGCCTCTCCACGTACAGTACTATTCCGATGGAAGTCGGTCGTTGACCACATTGACCACGCTGCGCCGAGAGCACTAGGGTGGTGGACGACAGCGAGGCCTAGGAAAGGGAAGACGCGGAGCCGGGGAAGACGCGGCAGTGGATGCCCACACGGAGAGGAGTACGACTGTACGAGGGTTTACTGGTTCGTCTGCCGTCGCCGGAGAATAACAGCAGGTGTGGGTCAGTAGAGGGATGGCTAGGCCAGCGATGGAAGTACGGTGGGGGCGGTGAGGCCTGCACGGCAGCACAGCCGGCCCGCGGAGGAGGGAGCAGGCAGTCCCGCCGGCGCTTGTTTGAGCGTCTAGAGCATGAAGAGCAAAGATTGAAGAAGCACGACAGCCGTTGGATGGACATCCAACAGTCACTACTCTCGTGTGTTGACTAAGTTGACAGAGCGTTGCGTGTGCGTCAACCTTTTTTTATGAAAGCATATGCGTCAACCTGTAGTAGGCGCACAAGTCAGCCTCAAATCTATGGAAAACAACCGACAACCCATCTGCCATTATTTCTAATAATGTACAGCCCATTTGCTAATTCTTAAGAATTTTTTGGATCCCATCTTCTTTTTGTTAGCATTACACCCCATATTGTGGCCACAGTTAAAAAGTATACAAAATTTTGCATATTTCGGTGCGGTCAACTATTTTTAATCCAGAAATATCGATTCACATTCAAACTATTTTGAAAAATAATTTATATAAATATAAAATCCAAATAATTGTCCACGCATAAAAATCAATGGAATTTAAAATCTTGTAATGAAAAAAATTGAAACTAATTCCCGGTTTGATGTGTTTTAAAAATGTACAGCCCATTTCTGGGCAAACTGAATGAAACTCTCCTCGTCTTGAAAGATTTGCAGCCCAGCAGGGCCGATAAAGCAAGTAGGCCTTGTTTGGGTATTTCTTTAATAAAATAGAACTGGGCTAGCCATTTTCCGCAAGAAAAAAACACAAGTGGGCTCATGATGTGGTAAACATAAATAAAACCCTGGCTAGAGAGGCCACGGCCCCCGCACAGCCCTGTTGTGATCCTGATCCATCGCTAAAACTAGTATAAATAACAATTGATTGTTCCTTAAAAAAATTGCGCGACCTGCTGGGTCCCTGGTGTCAGCCGCTCGTAGTGTAATTCTCTCATTTATTGACTATGTTGACAATGGCGTGAGCCCCAGATGTCCAACCATTAGGAGGAACCATATTTTTGGGCTTGTAATACAGAGGCACTTGCTTGCGTGCTGCCATGACGCTGGTGGATCCCTACTGCCATCCTCTCCACATACATTCATCTCCTTGTTCCTCTCAGTTGTTGACGACATTGACAACGCAAGAGGGCGGTGCACCATGCACGGCGAGCGAACCAAGGCCGCAAGGCGGAGGACGACGGCGAGGCCTTGTACGGAACGAACAGGAGCCGTGGAAGATGCGCTGGTCCAGTCGTAGGCGGAGGGGAGTACGAGGGTTCACTATTTCGGGTGCGGGTCCGTGTTGGGGCTGACGTCGCCGAAGAATAACAGGATGTGTGGGGGAATAGAGGTAGGGACTGGCCAATGTTGGAGGGTACGTATGGTAGGGAGGCGGAGGCACAGCCAGCCATGGGATGCGGGAGCAGGCGGAGCCAACGGGGTGGTTCAGTTTGGGCGGCTGGAGGAAGAAGACAAGAGATAGAAGATACACGGAAGATGTTGGATGTCAATCCAACGGCTGGTAGGCGGAATCTTTTGTTGACTGGCTAGGCTATTTCCTCGCGGGTCCCAAATGTTAGAATCCAAATCTGCCATGGTCATGCAGCCTTTCCTATGAAAATTTACAGCCCATTTGATGTGCTAGTTCGAAATAAGTTTGTGGGTGCTGGTGGGGGCTAATCACTTGGCTTCTGTAATGCACAGTGAGCTCAAGCAGCCGGCGAGAGTGATGTTATGTCCCTTGGTTGGGATTTGTTACAATATTTCACTCTAAATTAACCGAATGGCAAGCCATGCCTTGTTTCAAAGAAAATATGACAGTCACAGCCGAGTTGAAAAGGGCAGGAACATCTAACTCCAGCTTACAAACTATACAAAAGCACAAGGGTTAATTGTTCATCATGTTTACAAAAAAACCCAGGTTGAAAAGGGCAACAACATCTAGCTCCAGCACTGTTTTCGGCAGTCACAGTCAAATGGATCGGTCAGGTCCATAGAATGAACATCCTGAGTCGTAAAATTTACTGGATTATGACCACAATATGTTGTAAATAGAAGCCCGGCACATTTAGATGCTCTTTTTCCCACCTGAAACTCCTTTTTTTGCTCTTCGACATACCCATCCGTCAAAACCATGCTGCTGATAAACTTAAGCCTAATGGACAATAGTAACCTCGCATTTAGTAGGAAGAATGTGACAAATCTAGTGTTTGCACGGTTGGCTACATATCGTTCTAGCATTATTGTCTTCAATCGAATCTCATGAGAAGTGAGAAAATCCCGATGGTTACGAGTCCACCGATTGGTTATAACTTTCTTACCATGTCCTGTTGCCTAAATAGACATGAAGATTGAAAATAGTTAAGGTCTAAAAAAAGAGTGTCGAAAGAGCAACATCGGAACGGTTAATTCTAGTACACTATATGCGGGCTTCCAATGTGTGTGTGAAATTATCACCTTTATATACAACTTCTCCAGACATGGAAAGCATTGCAGCAAGCCAATAATCTTGTTCAGATCAAAACTAATCATTTGGATATATAAGATCTTGACAGAATCCAGCACCATTGATAGGCCATCCATGGAGAAACTCTTCACTGAGCATAGAACATAATATTAGTACAAAATGTGTACTCCAAGATGATATATAACTTATGGGCAGAAATTTAAAATGCAGCTTATGGTTACAAGTGTAGATGATAATATAAAGTACCTAAAGAACTGTGGAGCCAAACACCATATTGAAATGAGCACAGAGATCATGTATTACACCCAAGGTCTCCAGTTTAGGCGCAGAGAGGACGGTTATTTGCATCGGTGAATAACTAGAATCAAGGATCAACCTTTGAAGTGAAGGGCATCTTGGATGATGAGCTGCCTTCCGTTAAAAGAAATTCCAATTCTTACAAGGTTAGGCGACTTTATTTGGAGACAACCGATTCTAATTGTGAAAACAAGCACCAAGCACTCCAGGGCAGGGCAACTGGAGTGGATGATGTTGTGCAATGAGGCCTCCAATATACAAACCCGCACAAGTGAAAGTTTCTTGAGAAATGGGAGTCAAAGGTTTAGTACCAGATTGTCTGGTAGGTAGCACAATGCAAAGGTGGCGGTGTGGAGAGAGGAGGAAACCCGCAAGATGGACATCGATGCTGAGGGCACAAGTTCATGGCGTTCGGTATGTGGTATTTGATTTCCAGGGGAATAGTAGAACTCAAGCAGATGTAGTTCTGTGAATTCAGGGGATTTCAGCCAGGCGTCCACCATGCACGGCATGGTATGCTTGCTCAGGTAGCATGACGGGATCCAGAGGCTTTGAACGGAGCCCTGGTGGGAGGAGATGATGGCTTTGGGGATTTCAAAATCATTGAAGAGAGATAGCTGATGACAGTCGAGATTAAGGGGCACGGCGCGCCATAGAGGGCGCCACCAAATTGAGAGGACTTGGGTGCGGCAGCAATCCTTGGTGAGGAGAAGCGAGATGATCTCCCCAAGGACGGCGTCCAGGAGATCGCTGATGCGGTCCACCCAAGATTCTACGGGTTCCTGGGATTCAGTGGGGGCGGGGTCGCCGCTTCTCCCCGCGCTGCCGGGTGCGGGATCTACAATAGGCGTTGCCGCTGGCGGGAGCCTCATCTTCTTGGCGCTAGGGTCAGCCGACTCCATTTTCCTCGAGGGCATCGCGTCGCGCTCACGGATTTGAGCAGAGTAACGAATGACGAGCCTAGTTGTAGTGCGAGTGAAGAAGAAGGGGAGCTGAGGTTTTTTCTGTAGTAGTGAGGAAGAAGGGGATCTGGGGTTTTCTGTAGGAGTGAGGTGAGGAATTTGGGAGTACGAGTGGAGCGAGCTGACGTGAGGTGGGTGGGAGCGAGGAGGAAGAAGAGCACCTAGGTGTTTTTGGTGGGTGGTGTGCTGGGTGTGGGTAGCGCCTCTCATTCAGTAAATATAGGGCTTTTGAATTGATTTTACTATTTACTAGTGTGGATGGGCTGTTTTTTCTTGGGCCCAGAGAAACAATTACTACTAGTAAAGTGGAGACACTCTATAGCTACCCAGAAAAACAATTACTACTAGTACAGTGGAGACACTCTACCGCTTCTGGCTCCTCCTAGGTCATTGAAACGTCTCCCTCTACTGAATGCCATTATACTTTTGTTCACCGACATGCGGGCCATGCAGCGCGCGGGCTCAAATACCATCCACCAAATTAGAAGGCAGTATGTAGGCGGAGAGTAACCCTGGCCGTAGCGTGGCAGTAACGAGCCATCGTATCACAACCC
>NC_041385.1:146582477-146586154 GCF_002162155.2 Triticum dicoccoides
GACGAAGCAACCATCATTTCACTCTTCGCTGAATCCCCTTCTCCCTCACCATCTTCAAGAAAGGCAATAGTCGCATCTGCCACTGTTTTTCTCTCCCAACGAAGGGAAGGTAAGCGGATCCGTGATGTTGGTATATTTTCGTTCAGAGAAAAAAAAGAACTTTTGCAAAGCAGTAACCGATCCTCACTCTCTTTTTTGTTTCATTGTCATTGCGATTGTGTTTTCCTTTCAGTGGTCTCCTAGTATTCGTCAGTTTCATGATGGACCAAGGAGAGCCAGCCAAAGATCTGCCGATATTGGAGCAGACGCGGGAGGCTAATCCCCACGAGACAGAGAGCTCCAAGAAGATGGAGGCAGCCACCGACCCGACCCCAGATACGCTCACGGCCACTACTGAGATGGTCAATGCCCCGTTTGAGGTTACAGCCCCCGTGGCACTGCAGGAGCAGTTTTCCCCCTTCGAGGATGTGTCCCCCCCCCTCTAAGCTGCCCAAGGTGATTTTCTTCTTTGCTGATCTCAATTGTGGTGTTTCATCTAAGTATGTGGTGATTAATAATGCAAAATTTTATTAGCTTCGATGCCATGCTATACATAGTGGTTTAAATAACTTGTGTTTCTTATACTGAAAAGTAATTCAGAATTTGTTTCTGTTTCAATTAGAACCCTGATGCAGACAAGGATTGTGTGGTTGTACATGTCACTCGCTATGAGGCGGATGACCTGAATATACGCACTGGGAAAACAGATTTCTTAGGTTGTTGGATCCTGGAAGTCATTTGCGGTTATACCAATGAAGAGTTGTATTCCAGCCTCACTGTTGTCAGGCGTGTTGTCCAGGGTGTACTGAAGCACAAGAAGTTCAAAGCTACTCCTTCGTTTGTGAGGCATATTGTTCTTGTCAAGCTTACGCAGGAAGATGAGGTGGCATGCCTCCACAAACAAGGTTATCAGTGGCAAGGCCACAAGGTTGTCTTCATCAAGGTTCACAGGATTGAGCTGCTGCGGGACGTCCTCGATGATGTTCATGGCAAGGTCCGTCTTATGTCCAGCCCAAATTAGATCGAGGCATGAAATAGTTGCCCCAGCTAGTGTTTAATAGTAGTTTGGATTGTATCTAATTATCCGAACCTTGCCTGTTATCGACCCCTCTGGGGCTAGTACTCTGTTTGAATCCGTCTATAGGAACTGCTGCTACTTTTCTGTGCCCGTGAATCATGTGAGAACCATCGTAATTGTTGCCGAAACAGATGCGTCCTCACTAGTTTTTTCATGAATATGGCATGGTGAGACATAAGTTGTCACGGTTTATCATACGAGCAGTGTGTGTTTTGATGAAATAGATCACTCGTTCGAGAACTGTGCGCCGACGTATACATAAGTACTTGTAAACATTGTTGGTGCTACCCCACTGGTAAGCAGTTGTGCAAAACATGGCACATTGGCTCAGCTCGCTTCAACACTAGGCTATCGACCAGCTAACAATCAACAATCTGTTGTCTGACATATAAGCAACTATGTATCTTGTTACAGTGGTTCATGCAGTTAATTGAGGCCACAATGTAATAAATTGCAAACGTTCACACGCTAGTCCAGTGCTCATGTGGAACACTCACATTAAACTCGTCTTCATAAAAAAACTTGAAAAGCATAAGTTAAGAAATTTTATACATCTCAATGATTCATAGAACATAACAAACATATACTAGTTCACAGCAAAAGACAAAGTTGTGAGAAGGTTGACAAATCAGGAAAAAACAAGCAAGGCTTCTCTGAGCAAAGGGCCTCCCGGCAGGCTTAAATTTCCTGGAGTTCACTCTGGTTTTTTCTTGTTGCCACCATCCAGGGTTAGGTTCTCTCATTCTAGAATAACCAATTATAATTGTGGTCTCAGCTGGAATGCTGAACTGAACCATGCAGTGTACTGACCAGTTGAAATGCGTGTGCATTCCACTAAATTTAAGCACCGTTATTTGCAGAAATAAGCAGACCACAATGCCTCTTGTCCGTGCACCTGTCCAAAAAACCGCCATACAGCCGTGCCACCTAGTCCTCGGTCCGTGGAAGAACTGGCAGAAAGTGCATTCTGGACTAGGATGCAGTTGTTTTTGCTCGTCCCTGCACTGCAATCAGGAAGTAAAATGTACGAATCAGCTTCTTTTAGATTGTGTTGGTCATTCTACCTTAGTTACTACCAATGTAGGAATACCTTGAAGACTGGAGGTTAGACGACGGCAACGAGGGATAGCCATCTCATTTTGCGCAGTTGTACTAAAACTGAGGTGTGTGCTTTTGATTGCGCGGATAGAAACTATACGGAGACAGACACCCCGAAATGACATGGAGACAGACATCCCTGTTTGCGCAAATACGAAATACGGTTATTTAAACAATGACAGATATTTGCAGTGGCGTATGATTAACAGCAGCATCTATTGTGTTATAAAATGCACTAGATTGACAGTATGAAGAGTCCTTAAGTAAGTAGCATCACATCATATCAACAATGCCACTAGATTAACATGCAGAACAATAGCATTAGTATTACTGTCATGAGAGTAGCACATGGTCAGTAAATGTGCAATCAAATTTGTGCAGTTCCACTGGGATGAAGCAATGTTAGCGGTGTGAGAGTTAAGTGTAACTGCAAAAACACAATTCATGGGAAATAAAGCAAGATGGAAGCACTTCATAAAATGGTGGTGGCATTGCTTCAATTTATCGACGGCACTAGACCATTACTTATAGTGACATTAGGTGGCATTGCTTAATGCTTCATGTGATTTTACATTAACGGTAGCGATATGGGTGTAGGGACAGCGGGGGCATAAAGTGGTGAGGCATATGTGGCTGTCGAGAGCGGCAAACACTCAGGCAGCATGTCTGCTTTTGTCCCATTTTTTATCTCCTCGACGACATTTTCCTATGTGAGCACAGGAAATCTAGACCTGCTCATTCTCATTTGTGTTGTCCCCCAACACCCGTCACTTTCTTTCCTTTTTTAACCAAGAGATAGGTCCACTTCCCCCCACCCTTCACCATTCACCATGCTTTCTTCGTCTTTTCAACCAAGAGACCGGTTGGGTAGCCAGTATCTACTACTTTCCCCCGTTTCCTCTTAGAACCAAGTCCTAGATTCATGCTACAGCTTTCCCACTTTCTTCCCTGTTTGAACCAACTCTTAGAGTCGACTGTATGAACTAGCTTTACCTCTAATAATAGTAAAAGTCTAGGTGGCTTTGGAACAGCGGATGGAAGCAGAAAAAGATCCACATGAAGGGAGTTGGGGCAGTAGAGCAAGGCAGGTTTCGAAGGAATATATACCTGAGGGTTGTCGGCATGTGGCAAAGACAGCATCGGGAGGCCGCATATTGGCCACAATACCATAGGGAGGAAGAAGGGGTCGGAGGCACTCCCGAGCCGGCGCTCTCTCGGAGAGAACGGCACGGCCGTCGATCGGGACGCGCGGGCAGTCGTTGGTCTCCTCCCTCGCCGCCGATGACAGCGTGAACGATGCACCTACACCCCTGCCCTGGTCGAGGTTGTTCGGCCGGATTTGTGACCAGCCATGAGCTGCGAGAGAGTGTGGCCACCTATGTCTTGCTTAGATCTGGAGAGCATGAGAGAGTGAACGAGAGGAACCCTAGTAAAGCAAGCACTAAGGCTCCTGCTTATATAT
>NC_041385.1:146586302-146595517 GCF_002162155.2 Triticum dicoccoides
ATTGGAGTGATTTTGTTGTACCAGCTTCAAAAAAATGCGCTCCTACATGTACCAGCGAGTGGGTGTGAGAGAACTAGTGCGTGCGTGCACCGCTTCTCTTCGTGAGAGTACAATATTCTATGCCCAAAGAACGTTCGCCGCAAGAGCAATAGTATAAGTGTGTGACGTGTGAGCTAAAGTAAAATGTGCGCGACGTCTTTTGTTTTTTAGAAGTTCTGAGGGTAGGGTGTGAAGAGCACATATGTGCGTGATGTCTACCTGCAGATAGACGGTGGGTGCGACGTGCGAGTCTGCGACAGGACTCGGGAGACTCGTGACTCGTGAGGGTGCGTGTGCGTGAGATGGAGGGGGCACGTATCAATGCAATGCATGTGTTCTTAAATCATTATCCGACAAACATTTGCCACAAGCCTTTTCCTGACGAACATCGTAAGAACCGTTAGATTGGCATCCGACAGTGTCAGTTTTGCCATGTCATTTAACAGAACAGACACTCCTCCTACACACAAATCTTCCACGTGAGTATTAGCAACTGTCGTATGCTCCCTCCATTCCAAAATGTAGTGCATATAGCTTTATTGAAAATTCAAACCTCGCAAACTTTTACCGAGTTTTCGTGTACCAAATTGCACATGTAGAATACCATGTATATACCATTTCATTCATCTTCGAGAGGTAACTATAAAGATGGGGGAGGAGTCTACAAAATAAGACCATCGTATCACCCGCATCAATTTCAACCATCCTTTGGTGTCGAGGAATATCATAGGAACTCTGTATGATATGATTTTTATAGGATTTTTTTCTTTAGAGCCAATTGGTTCATAGGAATAGATTCATATACTCCATATTTCAAAGGAAATAAACATGATATCATTTCTGTAGATTTAGAGCCACTTGGTTCAAATGCATGGATTCCTATACTCCCTTAATTTCAAAGGAAAATAAACATTAGCGTATATTCAATAGAAAAGTTCCCATGATCTGAACCAAATTACATATCTTTTCTAATCCCTCCTCATAGGAATTGAGATACATGTCATCTCTAGATTCAATAGAAAAGTTCCTATGATGTGAACCAAATGACATCTCTTTTCCAATCCCTACTCATAGGAATTGAGATGCTCCATGTCATCTCTTTCCCTACAACTTCCATGTATACATCCTCTATTCCTAAATAGATAGTATAACCCACTAGTAGCTTTTTTCCAAAACATGCAACTATGGCACAAGAACTATATAGTGTGCCAATAACTTTGAAAGATGGTCGCTGGATGAAGCTCATCCGACAGTGCAGAGATGGCGAATCCGAGCACTAATGGCCGTTGGATATCATCAACATTCCACCAGATCTGCCACATGTACAATTTAGAAGACTCCATGGTTGAACTTAAGAATAATGCACAAACCTCAAAACACAAGCACTTCTTCTTGTTCTAGAATCTTTTGTATCATAATTGTTTTTTTCTAAATGAATTGCCATTATTTGTTTTTTACTTTATGCTTTACAATGCACAACTCCATGAATCTTAACATTTTTATAAAACTAATTGATTTTGAATGAGATGAACTATAAGAACTAAACGAACATCTACATCATGCATATATGACTCAAAGCTTTACATGCTATAGTGTGTATTTATTCATAATTTGGTTTCAAAATCTCATGCGTTCAATGCATCATTGCCTTTCGGTCGAACCTACGTCCACAATTTTTTGTACGTACTATATCTCCACTGATCCCAGAACCCAAAATGCTGCCTCGTTCCCGTAAAACCAAGCGACCCACACATGCGTCGACTCGAACCCGTTTACTACGACGTGGCCCTGCACGCTGTAGTACTCCTACAAACCCTACCGCCTCACTCATCATCGGTTTTCTTCAAGAGGACGAGGGAGAAGCCGATTTGTAGTGGAGGTGCTTTCAAAAAAAAGGATATGTAGTGGAGACCCCTACCCTAGGGTGCCCTAGGTAGCTGCCGCACGCATCATTGTTTTCTCTTTTCTTTATGCTCTTGCGCCCTAGAGTGAAATGATGGTTGCTTCGTCCGTCCAGCTTAATGCGGGCCGTAGAGTGAAATGATGGTTGCTTCGTCCGTCCAGCTTAATGCGGGAAAGGTGGGGCTTTGTGATTTGACCCCTCGTCGCTCATGTTCTACTACTGCGGCGCTATGAGCGGGGTGCCTCCAGTTCCAACCGCTGCTCCGAACTGTAATTTGGTGCATCGCACGTGGAACAAGATGGTGGATGAGCCACATGTCGGCCAAAGGGGTTCTGTTAAGTGTGTCGCCATTTCGTGTGTGGACTGACCCTGCTTGAGTTGCTACGCCAACACGACAGGAGCAGCCTACCACTTTGTTTTGCTCCTTGGTGAATCCCGACTATATTGATCTAAAAAGATACATGCTAAACTACCCTCTTCGTCTCGGTTTTTTATTTTTAGGCGTCTCGGTTTATAGAGCGTGCACGTAGTTCTAGGTCATCCATTTGACTAACTAAATATGAGTTACTAGTATGTCACAAAAAGTACTATTATATCATTGGATTCTTAAGCGGATGTAGTTGTATTTAAAAGTCGAGGGCGGGGCTTTTCCTGCGCGGTAGGCGGGGCAGTTCTGCCTATGGTTCGATAGAGACGCGAGAAGACGAGTGAGTAGGCTGCTGCAAACGTAGGGCTGTGTGATTTGACAGCGAGCTACTGCTGGACATGTGGGGCCCCGTGATTTGACTTGCCATTATCATTTTAACTGCGGCGCTACGACCGGCGTGAGTCTCCCGATTCCTGACCACCTCCATACAGGTGCCTCTCCCAATGCTCCACCATGTAGTTGAGGCTGGCTCTTGCATAAGAGCCCACTTCTCCACTTTTTCCTTGCCTCTTTCCTCCACACATGCAAAAATGCCATGTAAAGCGGGCTTATAGCCCACTATTGTAGTACTTACTTACTCCTATAGGTGCTAAGCTTGCCACATTGGCATAAAGTCTGATGTGGCAAGTTTGGTGACCCAAGGAAGAAGTGGTGCTAAGCGCGTGTACCTAGGTGAAAAGACAATTTTGAGTCTATAGCTAATTAAATGAAGCAAACTTAGCAACACCATTTCATTGGAAGAGGTCACTCCTTGGCAAATGCAATAAATACTAGTACTCCCTGTGTCCTAGTGTCAAAAACGTTCTTATATTATGGGACAGAGGGAGTACGAAGAAAGAGATAGAGAGGAGTAAAAAATACACTTATAGCCAACCTTATAGCTAACCTTGTTGTAGTATGAGTGACTAAGTGATGACTATGTATGACATGCCAACATCAGATGGCCTAACGCAGCATGTTAAATCTCCAACGGCGCGACCACGCAAGCGACACTACAGTCATGGTAGGCGCGACCATGATACGGGCTGCTGGCAGCCCTTGGATCTGAGATCAAACGGTCGCATGCTAAGTTGCTGAAAATTTGCAGAATAACCCTCCAGGATAGGATATTCATCCATAGGTCTAGAATCACGCCATGCAACCGTTCGATCTCAGATCCAAGGGCTCTCAGAAGGCCGTATCATGGGAGAATGGAAAGCCACTACCCTGCGGTTCGCACGCTGGCAGTTCGCTCCTACTCGTCCCCGCACGTCCTTCAATACTATGGCGGTTCGCTCCTAGTCGTCCCGTCCATTCATATTACGGCAGTTCCACTAATACTAACCCTCCTCCCAAATCCATGGCGTCCCAAATCTCCACGATCAGTGGTGAGTACAAGGTTAGAACCATCACCGGCGATGAGTTCGACGTCATCTACACCCGTTCTCCTGCGACGGTGAAAGGATGCCTTTCTTGCTTCAAACGCATGTTCGAAGACTCAGATGATGAGCAGGTCGTTGGGCTAGATGTTGAGTACACCATAGTCCTGGGACGAGAGAAGGATCTAAAGGACGAAGAGAGTAAGAAGCCCGCCGTGATCCAGGTTTGCGTGCATGACTTATGCTTGGTCTACCACATATGCCATGCCGATGTTGAATGCCTGGATTTTAAGGACTTCCTCGAGAGCAACCTAGTCAAATTCGTTAATGTAGACTTTGGTAACGACAAAGAAGTCTTGGGTCATATAGGACTCATTGTAGGCAACACCTTCGACCTCCAGAAGAATCGGCTGGTGTCCTCTCGTCAACCTTCAATGCTGACCCTGGCAGGAGCCATGGTTCATCCTTCGTATGGTAAACTGGAGAAACGTCATTACACATTTCATCGTTATGCATGGCAGCAGAATGTACTAGATATAGACCACATCCACTACGCTACAATGGATGGCTACCTTTGTTTCAATATCTACAAGGGTTGGATGAAGAGCAAGAGCCAAGTGTGCGGTTCAAGCAAAGAAGTATCGGCCAAGAGGAAGAGGGACAAGGACGAAGTCGAGGACGTGGACGAGGACTCCTCCGAGTGAGTAAGGTGTCAGTATCGTTGCTCATGGTGGTTCTAATGCAGTGTCTATCGGATTAGTTGCATAGTTTAATTTTAGGTGTGCTTAGTTGAATTTGAGGGGTGTGTTGTGCTGAGCCCTAGCAGAACTATGTTATGTTTCTTCTCGTTACTTTAACTCCTCAGTATGATACATACTAGTAGTATTTCTTTAATAGAATTTAGCACCCTAATTAAGCACGTACTAGCTTTTTTAATAGTACTATATGCATAATTTGGTGACGAGCGCTCTCTATATGTACCACCTTTTTTCTTAATTTCAATTTTTGCTCCACGACGCAATCCATCGATAGTACTACTGTACAAAAGTATACTTTTTTAAAAGGCTGGAGTACTGTTCATCACATATATAGACAATTAACTTCTCAACCTAGAACAACGTGCATGCCATGTAGTAAACTGATACGGAGGAAGTATAGTAAAAATGAGGTGATTTTACCGAGCGATCGGTGGGGGAGCATGGCCTGTCATGCGGTCCCACGTGTCATGATGTACCAAGGCGATGCGTGTGTCCCTCTTGAGGCAGAAGCAATACTACGTGGTTTGAGATGATGGCGAACCGAAGTGTGAAATAATGGTTGCTTCGTCCGTCTGGGAAGGTGCGGCATTGTGATTTGACGTCTCATTGCTCATTACTACTACTGGGCCGGTACGAGTGGGGTGCGTCCCCCCTGCTGTTTTGCACTTTTATTTGGTGCTTGACACGTTGACCCGATTGCTATATGTCCCACATGTCGGCGACAGGAAGTACAGAATTCATGAAAGGGAGCGTTGACGGAGGAGTATACTACATAATTCATGAAAGGGAGCGACTTAGTTTTGGAAAAATCTGTTTTTACAGAGTACTTACCCACTAGGGTTTATAGGGCTCATCTAAAAAACATTGGTTTTTCCGTTTGATAAGTCTCAATTCTACTATACTAGTAGTTGTACCATTACATGTTGGATTTCGAGGTGCGTTAGATCACCCGACGCAAGCAGTGTCAAGAGGAAACTAACCAATGCATGTACAAGTTCATGGAAATTTAGTGGTCATTCATGCATTCGTTCTAATTAATGCCTTGGTAAACATAACTTCTTGAGAAAAATGAGCGTACTAATTACTTGTGCAAACTACGAAATTAATTCGACCACTCACCGTCTATCTTGGTTGGAGAGATTTTGAAATTGAGCCATAAACTGGAAAGGAGGGAGTAGTAACTTTTGTCTCGATTACTATTTATGGCCTTGTATAGATGCAAAATTTATTTTTTTATAGTGGCCTTGTATAAGTAAATGGAGGGAGTACTAACCAAGGTACGTAGTAGGGACGAGGAGTAAACAGAGGGAGTAGTACTTCCTCCGTCTAGGTGTGTGGTCGTCTTACGAAAACCAAATAATCCCAAAACACTTAGGCGCAGTGCATTAAATTCTACCTCGTTCTTGTTTCTTGACATATCAACCAATAAGAGATGTGGGGTGTGTATGCTTTTAATGACTTGAGACTACCAAACATGACATGCAGTGGTTAGTTCATTGCATGCAATGCTATTAATTAGCAAATGAACATTAAGTTCTCTCGTTTTCTCCTCCTCCTTGGTCACGGTGCACAACCTAAGATGACTTACTCACCTAGATGGAGGGAGTAAAATTTTCTCCTCGTGCTGCGAGCCACCACGCGCGTGGGCGAGGGAGCGGGCGTAAGGCGTACAGTAGTAGGAGTACTACTACTACTACTCGTAAGCAAGCTTCGCCTCATCCTGCGAGCCACCGCGCCCATGGGCGGGGGAGACAGCGTACTAAGCAAGCTTCTCCTCGTTCTGCGAGTTGACGGGACACATCAAAAGTACTCCAGTGCATAGAGCCTTGCATCTAAGGTAGGCCCCACATGGTTTGTCTCTTTTTTTAACATAACATGTCAAGTCGCAATTTGTTTGTTCACCCGTGGTAGACGATCCTCCCTCCACCAAGTGGAGAACCAGTACACGTGCCAAATTACCACGTGGGCTGCCTTTTTCGTACAGAAATGAGCTCCACCGTGTACCCACGCGGGTGTGGTTGGGAAAGATATGGGAGTACGTGCGCCGTGCGTGCACCTCTTCTCTTCGTGCACGTCCCCCACCTACGTAGTGTGTGTGAGAGAGATACAAACCTAGACATAATGCGCCGTCCATCCCCATGCCTCCGCCCAGTCCGACCACCAGTCACCACCACGCCCCACTCCTCCTCACCTTATCTCTCATCTTTCTCCCTCCATTTTTATATACAAGGGGCCACTATCAAAATTACCATTTGCAGATATACAAGGCCACTAACACTAATCGATGCAATATTAATGGTGTTTGCCTCGTGGTACTAGCAAAGGAGGACATTAATTATCCCTTGCATGCATGCAGGAGTTTGTAAAAAATGTATCTTGATGTTCCGTGCAATGCACGGGCATCTTGCTAGTCCATGAAAACAACACATGGCAAAATTCCACGGCGAACGAGGGATTTGAATCTGTTGGGAGGGGCTGTTTGGATCTTGCCCGGGGTAGCCAAAATATTGGCGACCCTTTTGTCCACCGGTGCCTTTGCCACCGATGAACGAGGAATGGCTCGGGTGCTCATGCTATCATGCATCCTCCAGCACGCACGTTGGAGACGAGCTCGCACGAGCTGTGTTTTTTTGTCCCACAACACCGCCTGAGCCACCCGCAGACCGACCGGCGACCCGCAAATTACGACATCCAACCGGACGAAATTCACGCAAACACGTAGACAAACTGATATTTCATATAAACAACGACGGAAATCATATAAAATACCGGATTTTCATACAAACATGACGGATTTCATTACATTCAAATGAACTACGCGGTGCTAGTTTTGGACAGCACAGGTATATAATACCTGGCCTAAATGGTCGTCCGCTGATCGATTTGTGTTCCTCATGTCCGACAGCATGATCACCGGACTGCCGGGAGCCCTGAAGGTATATGCTTCAGCGCAAAGGACGGCTCACTTCCCCACTGCCCAACTGATATCATTGGCTGGTGCCGAAGATGATGGCGGTCGGCACCGGTTCGAGTTCATCACCGGCCACAACTTCACCATGGCCGGCACCGGCTCGAGTTCATCCTAACATTCCCCTCTTCCGTGGAGCCCATGCGGGGTCAACCAAGGTCCTCGCAACAAAAGGATCCGGCAAGACACCTGCTGTGTACGCCGGCGCCGCCTCCGTGATGGCCTTCATGGGACCCAAGCGGCAGCGGCCTCCCGTGTTCTACTTCTCCTCAATGATGGCGTCGGACGCGGAGGCGCTGGCCACCGACTCGTCGCTCTCCGTGCACCCGGCTTCTGTCGCTGCTTGCATGGCACGGTCGCCGGCATGGGAGTCTCGGCCACAGAAACGGGAGACTCGGTACAAGGCGGCGGCGGCAGCAACGACGCTCGTGCGTCGCTCCTCGTCGAGCTGGCCTGGAGCGGTGAGTTGCTGAAGCGCGCGCCGGCTTGGGGCGGCAACTGGCTCTGTCGGGCGAGGGGAGGAAGGTGGATCAGTGAGCTGCATAGCTCGTATCCGGCGGGCTACCCAGCCGGCTTGGATGCGGAATAACTACTCTTCGTAAGCCATTGTAAGAGTGGACAAAATGGTGGAGGAGATAGGGGAGCGGCAGAGGTGTGCGATTCTTGGCCAGCGTTTGGCCTCATTTAAATAGGAGATTAAATAGACGAGGACGGGCAGAGCTCGGCCGGTGTTGCATTTAACGCTGGCCCAGTCATGAACGGACGTGTGTCCAGAGTGGGTTTCTTGGCTTCCACACGGGCGGGTTTCATGGAGGCGTTTGAATGCGGCACGGAGGCGTGTTCAGTCGGGCGTGCAACGAGTGGCGCCCTCGACTCTGACCTAGGACACCGCGCCGTTCTTCCACTGACGTGTGGGCTCTTTGGGTGCATGGCATGCATGTCAGTGACCCAACACAGGCAGCGCATAGCAGAGGAACCTTTGGTGGGCCAGGGCGGTCAGAAGCGGGCATTTCATAAACCGATGATTGTTCATTAAGTGTGACGTCATCTTTTTCATGTAGATAAGCCTACTATGTTGATAGCCCGTTCGATACATTGTGATTCATAAAGACCGCTGCAAACATCAATGTTCTGCTTATCACAGATAAGATTGATTAATACCCGTAACAATCCATGTCCTTAACAAAGGGTGCATGCACGTATAGGCTGAGCATATGTCTTGCGTCGTGTTTTGTGTGCATGCAGGCGTGCGAGTGTTGCGTGGGTGCATGGGTACGTTTCAGTGTTGCATGCATGGGTGCTTACGTGCATGTGTTCGTGAGTGCATGTGTACATGTTAGTGTTGCACGCCAGCATGCGTGCGTGTGTACGTGTCAGTGTTGCACGCCTGCATGCGTGCGAGTCTTGCGTGCGTGCATGTGTACGTGTCGGTGTTGCACGCCTGCATGCATGCGTGTCTTGCGTGCGTGCATGTGTACGTGCGGGGTGAGGCTACACGTCAGTCGACTGACTTTTTCATCTCTGGTCATTAGATTTTCCAGCCGTTGGATACGAAATCAAGGGACTCCAGTTTATCATCAAACTCCACCCCCCCTGAGCCGCCAGCCCCCGCCGCCCACGGCCGACCCGCCATCCCCGAAACCACTCCCCACCGCCGGTCCGCCGCCGCACCGCCATCCCTCTAGCAGCCCCCCTCCCCTCCCCCCTCCGCGCCGAGCTTTTTCTCCGATGATCCCCACCCCACCGCCCAATGAACGCCCCC
>NC_041385.1:146596128-146626962 GCF_002162155.2 Triticum dicoccoides
GGTGACTACCAACTAGAGGTCTCACGACTTCGAATACCCACCGACCACTAATTTATTACCATTTCTGTCCTTCATATACGCACTGACGGGTGGGCCCTATGGTAATGTGCGCTGCTGAATGTGGACCGTTTGACTGGTTAATTGATCGTGTTATCAACAAATTACGGAGCTGTATGGTGAGCCAGTGACCGTATGATCACCCTAAAATGTACTCCTATTTTATTAACACAGTACAGACTCAAACTACCATTTCTTTCTTTCATATACGGGCTGACAGGTGGGCCCCACGGTTACGCGCCCTGATGGTGCAACACTAGTTGCGCCGCGCGGAACGTTTGACTGGTCAATTGATTGTGTCATCAACAAAATACGGAGTTGTATGGGTGAGCCAGTGACCGTATAATCATGACATGTATTTGTTTAACACGGTACAGACGCAAGGGCTCATATATACACGCAAGCACTCACCGCTATAAGCGCACACACGCGAATCCTACCCCTATGAGCACATTCGAGAGAGTGGGCCAGCATATATGATCTTGAGATTTTAGGAAGTCACCATAGGTGCCTCGTAGTCGAGTGGAACGTCTCCTCCCACTGAACGTGCATCGCCGGAAAATACTGAAATTAACACAAGATAAATGCGAGCACCGGGACTTTAACCATGGTGAGCTCGAGAAACCACTGTCCTCCTAACCATCCAACCACATGTTGGTTAGCATGACAAAATGTATGTGGTGACCGTGATGAGCTTATTCTGAAGTCCAGTGACCATATCGTGCTTTCGCTTCAAATACAATGACTGTAAGTGTCATCAACAAAATACGGAGCATGCATCAAATGCAAAGTCCGTTAGTGTCATCAACAAAATATGGAGACGTATCGTGAGCTAGATACCGTTGTACTATTATATATGCTTATTTTCTTAGTGGTCGATTGCGTGTGTGATGTGGTGGGCACATCATTTCTAGTTGTGGTGGGTCAACATGAAGACTCATGGGTCGGTTCCATCCTGCACCACATATAGGTTGGACCGAGACGTGTTATACGAAGACCCATGTGGAGGACTCGGCGTACAACACGAAGCTACCAGAGTCGCGGAGGATTCTATCCCCACTGGTGATAAGCCGACTATATATGATTTGTAACCCTAGGCCCTTAGTATGTTATACAAGCTTGGGGGCTAGTTCGTCGATAGTATACACACACGCACAATGCCTGGTATTCACGTGTACTTTGTACACACCCCTATCACTAATATACAGTAACAGGA
The DNA here is from genome assembly GCF_002162155.2 of Triticum dicoccoides. Taxonomy (NCBI): domain Eukaryota; kingdom Viridiplantae; phylum Streptophyta; class Magnoliopsida; order Poales; family Poaceae; genus Triticum; species Triticum dicoccoides. Next base: position 146,597,402 of record NC_041385.1, read on the forward strand.
GTAGGCTCTTTCTTCAACTGCAAGGGTCCGATCCAAACTAGGGTAAAACTTTGCCTCGTATTACCATCCAGCCTAACAGCCAGGGATATCCTTCCGAATGATATGATGAAATCATATCTGCCAACTACTAAGAGAGAGGTGTGTCGGGGGGCAATGTGTGCGAGAGAGGCCTAAATATAATGTGCGTGCGGGAGACACGTAGGCACATATATGTGCGTATAGAGGGCTAGTAGAGACCGTGCGTGTGTATATATGCATGCGAGAGAAATAGTGTTTTCCAACTGAGATTAGTGAAAAGAGTGGTACATAGTAGTCAGAAAGAGAGAGAGAGAGAGAAATAGAGAGAGCATGTGCGTGAGACACCTCGACACCCTGAGAGAGATTGTGAGCATGTGTGAAAGACAAATGCCGATGCATATAAAGTGTGTGCACTTATACGTTAGATAGAGAGATATATAACGCGTTTGTGAGAATGGGGCGAGGCATAGTGCATCTACATGTAAAAGGCGGTTCTACATATTAAATTAAAATATAAATGGCATTATTATTTTTGGATGAGATCATGAATTTTGCAAATTGCGTATGGACGAAAATCGGTCTATCAGACACCCATACTCTATTGAATTCTAGCATGTCCATGTGTTTATTTCATATTATCGAACCATAGAGTGAGAGCGGTTTGAAATACAGGCAATGGATGCTTTTGCAATTCATATATAAACATTAATTAGTGCACTCCATGTTGTTACTGTAAAGCACTTTATACATTTGTCACTTGCATGGATACATTCCAAATTGCTAGCTACGAAATAGAATACATGTCGAATTCAACATAAAGGGGGTTTCGAAGATTCGCATTCATAGGAAGTGCATTCATCTATTTGAACCAGAGATAATGGCATTTGTAAATCAGATGTAAAAGGGGGCATCAATCTTTGTTGTGAGTTTGAACATGCTATATATATTCATATGCATATCTAACTTTTTATTTTTTGCAACCAAGGAGATTATATCTGGAACCATGCATGAACTGAGGTAAGTTGCATATTTTTTAATATATACTCGTGTACAATGTATATTCAAATGTACCCCCTCCATTCCAAAATAATCGTAGCTTTAGGATTTTCAAGAGTAAAGATTTGTGAAGTTTGACAAATCCTGAAAGTTCAATTCAAGAGAACCGAAAACGTTAATGCTTCTGCTCCCAAATATTGAACGAAGCGCCAAATAGGCCTCTGGTCACCCAAAACCGCGTGAGACTAATGTTTGGTGGTAGGAAATTACTGTCCTGACTCTGGCCCATGTAGCCTATCGGCCCGATGTCCAAAGGTCTAAACCGGGGTAGGTTTGTAACTTCACCAAGACGCCAGTCTCAGCCGCCTCTGAGAAGCATTCATACGCCGTGGGCACCTAAACACCCATGCGCTCGGCCGAAATCTATCCCGCACACATTTGGGACACCTGACATGACTGTCCTACCCCCAACCCGCAATATGTCCGAAATTTTAGATGGGGGCAAAGTTTGTAACTTTCCCCAAATTTCAAACAAGCGCCTCTCAAACCGAAACATTGTTCCCCCTTAGTTCCCCACCCCCTCCGTTTCCCCATTCATACTCCGTGGGCGCAAAAACGCCCTCTCCACCAGCCGCAAAACCCCAGCCTCCTCCGTCCTCCACCCCATAGCGGCCAATCCACCGCCGCCCTCCTCCATCATGCCGGAGCCGGTACCCCGACGTCGTCATCCAACGCAACCATAATCGCAACGCCCTCAAGGACTTAGCAGCTGAAGCCGAGGCAGAGCTGCCTCCACGACGCCGACGCCGATGTGCGCCGTACCAGAACCACCCCGACCACACCGTCCTGCACCTCACTGCTGCGACTCCATTGTCGCAACCGTCCATCACACCGGAGCTGTTCCCGCTACACCGTCGTTCGCCGCCTCAGATCTGCTTCCCCGCCGCCGACAGACGGCCACCGCACCATACTCAACAACTTGGCCATGGGTTCGTCCAAGGCTACACTGTCCTCCACAACTTCTGGTTTCCGGCGAACAACAAGAAGATCGTCGGAAAGCAGAAGGAGGACACAACACTGCCAGCAGAAAGAGGTAATCCTCTTCCATTATTTGTGCAAATCTTACGTCTCCGCTCACACCGTATTCATCTCACGAAAGAAACTAGTTGAGCGCTTCTTACTGCATCTTCTTCGTGATACTAAATGCACAAGGTTTCCTCCCTTTTACTATTTCACCTTTGCTAGAGGTCAGTAGCCCGCCTGGATTTCAATTCAGGGTCAGTCGAACCGCAATTAAAAGAAGCAACACCCGCTTACGCGTGCGGAGCACCTAGTCCATCTGTTCCCCGGGGAAGCAGAGCATCGGTGTCTATCATAGGGGTGTGGGGCGCAGGAGCTGCTTGCGCCTGATATGGAGGTCGGCGGGGCTTGAATGGATGGCCGGGGGGCGGTGCCAAGCACGGCGGTGCGATGAGGTCGAGGGGAGGGTGTAGGCAGGGGAGGAATACTGGGCCGATGGTCGCTGGCGTTTCGAGGAAGATTGTCAACACTGACTGGCTGGAGGTAGATGAAGGCGATCTGCCCGTTCTTTGTACATCGGACGGTGCAGAAAAAATGGACTGACCTATTTGCTTTCAGTCGACTGCTATTTTCATATAATCCTGTAGTAATTTAGTGTGCCGTCCATGTTGTAGAGCTATCATATGTCTCCCGTCATTTATTTCTCACCGACCTGCTATCTGCTACCTTTACACTGTACTAATTGTGCACATACTTCACCCATACTCACACTATTGTTTTTTTATGCATGGGTATTTCAGACTCTGACACAGTGTTGATGAATGCAGAAAAGAAAAGACAGAAGTCGCTCCAGTGTAATTTGAAGATAAGCACTAAGCGTTTCAATGCTCTAATGGGTGCAGTGTCAGCAGTTGGAGACAGTAAATGTAGCTCTGCATTTGATGATCTCAATTGCCACACACAACCATCACAGGTGCTTGCTTTAACTTCACGCTGTCAACTGTGGTTGCATGTTCCATATGGTGTCTAGCTTGTATTGCTTACAATTTGGTTAAATTGCATCTGCTTACTTTACACAGTATACCTTTCATAATGACATGCTTTCCTGTTGTTGATACATACTACATATGTCTATTAACCATGTTCGTACATCAAACTAATGCTCTTTTGTATCCCTCGTCAATCACTTATGATGATACAGTCACCCGGGTGGGTTACTGTGAGACGCCCTACTCGTTTAAAGAGTGAAGTGTCATCCTCCCCACATGATTCTCAAGAAACAGCAAGGCTAAATGAAGATAGTCAACGTAGCTCTCTAGTTGATCATCGCAATTCCCCCACACCACAATCGCAGGTGCTTGCTCTTACTTGGCAGTGTGATATGTGGTTGCATGTTGCATATGGTGTCTACCTTGTAATGCTTCTAATAAGGGTAAATTGCATCTGCTTAGTTAACACATTATACCTGTGAATATGACATGCCTTCCTGTTTTTGGTACATACTACGTCTTTCTATTAACCATGTTCTTACATCAAACTACTTTTCTTGTGTATCCCTCATTAATGCTCCTAATTTGTTAAATTGCATCTCCTTAGCTTGCACATTATACATGTGAATATGACACGCCTTCCTGTTTTTGGTACATACTACATCTGCCTATCACACCATGTTCTTACACCAAACTACTGTTATTGTGTATCCTGTATCTATCGCTTATGATGAGACAATCACACGCGTGGGTTAATATGAGATGCAATACTCTTATAAAGAATGCAATTTCAACCTTTCCACATGATTCTCAAGAAACAGCAAGCCTAAATGAAGATATTGAACGTAGCTTTGTACCTGAAGACCGTACTTCCCCTACACCACCATCACAGGTGCTTGCTCTAACTTCGCAGTGTGATATGTGGTTGCATGTTGCATACGGTGTCTAGCTTGTAATGCTTCTAATTAGGGTAAATTGCATCTGCGTAATTTACACAGTATACATGTGAATATGACATGCCTTCCTATTTTTGGTACACACTGCATCTATGTGTTAACCTTGTTCTTACATGAAACTACCTCTCTTCTGTATCCTGCATCAATCACTTACGATGAGTCACCTTTATTCATTTCATATTGCATATTATTTCTAGCTTGTTGCCATGTATTGCTTCTAATTTGGTCAAATGCATTTGTTAGGGCACCCTTTTAATTTGGCAGAGTGATATTGGTTTCATCTTTCATATGGTTTCTAGCTTGCATCGATTCTAACAAGTTCAAGCACCTTGTGCTTAGTTTACACTTTATACATCATACATGTCAATATGTCACGCCGTCCTGTTTTTCATACATATTCCATCCTCCTATCATACGGCTGCCTTACATGAAAGTAGTGTTCGTCAATATCATGCATCAATGAGTTCTGAAGAGCAAATTTTTATTCCTTTTTCTTGTGGGTTTGACTTGACAAGGCAAAATCAAGAAAGAGGAAGGAAAAAAGTAAGGAAGGCAATGATGGTGGTCCTTTGCAGCAACGTAAACAGAGCATCTGTACCAATTCTCCTTGTACTGATAGTGCATTACAAGGTCCAAGTCTCCGCTCCCCTACTCCACCATCCAAGGTGCTTGCTCTAACTTGGCAGTGTGATATCTGGTTGCATGTTGCATATGGTGTCTAGCTCGTATTGCTCCTAATTAGTGTAAACTGCATCTGCTTAGCTTACACATGATACATGTGAATATGACACGCTTTCCTGTTTTTGGTACATACTATATCTGTCTATCACACCATGTTCTTACATGAAACTACTCTTCTTGTGTATCCTGCATCAGTCACTTATGATGGGACACCTTTAAGTTGGCAGTGTGATATTGGTTTGCGTCTTGAATATGATTTCTAGCATGTATTGCTTCTAGTTTGATGAACGCCACCTATGACGAGACAGTTTTAACTTGGCAGAGTGATATTGATTGCACCTTCCATATGGTGTCTTGCAGTGTTTCTAATTTGTTGAAGTGCCTTCTGCTTAGTTGCCACATCATAGGTGTGAATATGTCAAGTCGTCCATTTTTTCGTACATATTCCATCCTCGTATCATGATTTTGCCTTTCATCAGAGTAGTGTTTGTCAGTATCATGCATGAATGAGTTCTGAAGAGTGAATGATATTCCTTTTTCTTGTCGGTATGACCTCACAATGCAAAATCAATAAAGCTGAAGGAAATTGGCAAGGCATTGGATGATGGTGGTCCTAACGAGCAACTGAAACGGAGGTTCTCTATAGATTCTACTCCGCCATCCTCCCAACAAGATTCGCAAGACAATGCAAGGCTAGACAGTCAACGTAGCTGTGTAGATGATGAGCACATCTCCCCTACTCCACCATCACAGGTGCTTGCTCTAACTTGGCACTATTATATGTGGTTGCATGTTGCGTATGATGTCTAGCTAGTATTGCTTCTAACTTGAATTGCATCTGCTTACTTTACACATAATGCCTGTGAATATGACACGTGTTCCTGTTTCTAGAACATACGTGTACATGATGAGCACATCTCCCCTACTCCACCATCACAGGTGCTTGCTCTTACTTGGAACTGTTATATGTGGTTGCGTTTTCCGTATGATGTTTAGTTTGTATTGCTTCTGATTATGTTGAATTGCATCTGCGTAGCTTACAACTTATACCTGCAACGATCACTTACCCATAAGACACATTTAACTTGGGACTGTGATGTAGGTTGCATCTTGCATTGTCTTCTAGCTTGTACTGCTTCTAATTTCTTGAAATGGCACTTATGACGAGACACTTTTTACCTGATAGAGTGATATTGGTTGTGTGTTCATATGGTGCCTAGCTTTCATTTCTTCTAATTTTGTTGAAATACCTTCAGCTTACAGTTTTTTCATACATATTCCATCCTCCTATCGTACGTGTGAATATGAAACGCTGTCTTTTTTTGTATATATTCCATCCTCCTATCCTGCGCTTGCCTTACATCAAAGTAGTGTTCGTCTGTATCATGCATCAACCAGTTATGCAGAGCTAATTTTATTCATCTTCTTGTGGTTTTGACTTCATAAGGCAATATCAGAAAATAGGAAGGAAAAGAGTAAGTTAGGGGATGTTGGTGGTCCTCCGCACCGACGCAAACAGAGACTCTCTAGATTTGCCACTGCTACTGCTAATGAAGTTGAAGTCCCAAGTCTACATGATGAGTTCATCTCCCGTACTCCACCATCTCAGGTGCTTGCTCTAAGTTGACAGTGTGATAATTGGTTTCATGTTGCCTATGTTGTCTAGCCTGTATTTCTTCTATTTTGATTAAATTGCACCTGCCGAATTTATACGTTACACATGTGCATATGACATGGCTTTCTATGTCTAGAATACACTGCATCTATCTATCATACCATGTTATTACATCAAAGTACTGCTGTTGTGTATCCCACATCAGTAACTCATGATTGGACGCTTTTAACATGGCAGCTTGATAGTGGTTGCATCTTGCATTGATTCCTACGTTGTACTGCTTCTAATTTTTTGAATTGCCACTTATGACAAGACACTTTTAACTTGGCAGAGTAATATTGGTTGCATCTTTCATATGGTGTCTAGATTGCATTACTTCTATTTTCTTGAAAATCCTTCTGCTTAGTTTGCACATCGTAGCTGTGAATATGTCATGCCATCCTGTTTTTCTTACATATTCCATCCTCATACGGTTGTCTTACATCAAAGTATTGCTTGTCTGTATCATGCATCAATGAGTTCTGAAGAGTGATTTTATTCTTTTGTGTTGTGGGTACAGCTTGACATGGCAAAGTCAAAAAAGAGCAAGGAAAATAATATAGTAGGGAGTGCTGTTACTCGTCGGGTGAAACGGAAAAGGATCTGTCGTCGAGATTCTGCTGGTACTTATAGTGCAGTAGAAGGTCCAAGTCCACCGGCTAAATCTACAAACACAGTATCACCTGCTCCACCAGCTGCAGCATCTGCTTCAATTGCCCCAGCATCTCAACCAGTTACTCGTTCGTTTGCTCCGGAACTGGCCAGTTCCCAAGCTGCCTTCACACCTAACACTACTTCTGAAGCACTGGTGACACAACAGGACTTGGCAAGATCAGATGAACCTCATGAGCATCAACAGCAAGACGGTACCTGACCGAGTCAAGTTGTAGTTGCATGCTCCTTTATATGTACTCTCATAGTTTGATGTACACTAACACTTTCCATATTCGTTGTTGAACTAGCACCACGGCGCAAGCGGAAACAGACATCAGGGATAATGCTTGACATATTAACAAAATCTAAAGGAGGAAGAATGGAGATCCATTTTGAGGCAGGATTAAAAAGGCCACGTGATGCTATAGAGTCAGCCAAGTTAGTATTAGAGGCAGCCGTTGCCGTTAGGTGTCATGCACGTATCCTCCCAACGTGGATCTAGTACAGGAATGAGAAAGACAATACCCAGTTTAACACCTTCCTTGACCATTTATTCGTAAGTAATGTTATTCATCGCAATTAGTAATATTGTCTTGCTCTGTCCCATACTTTCTAGCTTCCTCCTAATAAGACTCACATTCTTTTTTCAACAGATGAGGTTCAAGTTGGATCCGAAAGATGATGCAACTAAACAAGCATGCACTCATGTTTTTTAGTCTGCTCTGCGACAGTATTGGTACCACCTTAGAAAATCTCACTTTGAAGGCAATGCTAACAATGAAATCGCCCAAACATCCCTAGTGGAATATATTACAGATGAAGACTGGACAGCCCTCGTTAAACACTGGTCTGATCCAAAGTATCAGGTAGGCTATATGTATTTGATCAGACCACATGTTGAACATGTATTTATGTATGTGCCTTACAAGTGTATCTTGTTCTAGGCTAACTGTTTGAAGAACAAAACCAACCGTTCTAAAGTAAAATTCCAACAGACAACAAGATCTCGTAGCTATATTGCACACTGCGAGGCTCTTGTAAATAGCTGCTACTTCCTTCTTTTTTGTGTGCCATATTATCGTATCTATATTTACTTGTTCCAAATACAGAGGAAAGCCCGTGTGGACCAAAAAGAACCTGAACCGAATATAGTGCAAATCTTCAAGGATTGCCACACCAGCAAGATGAAGGGCATGAGCACACCAGTTCAAGCCACTGTTGTAAGTCCTTACTCCTCCTGCCTTGAACTGACTGGTACTGCGATGTGTTCATTTAACTACTTGGTTTGCAGCCAATGTCAGTTACTCTGTTCACTTTTATACACAGTTGTCTTAACGTATCATTTCACCTTACATGGTTTAAAAGAGATGAAGGATATTCTTTTGGTCTTGATCTGTAATCTAGTTGTTATGTTCACCTGTGCACACAATGATAAAATAGCATGTTTGTTTTATATCTGTTTGCCCATGATATGAATGATGTCATACTATGTCCATCCTACTTTAAACCATGTCTCTTTATCCTTAGATGTCAACGAATGTGAGGAAATAGACAATACAGTAGGCATGCTATATGGACATATGTTCCGAAAGTGATTTTATTATGTAGTTGGCACTACAATACATGCTAATGTATTACAGTAGTTCACCAAAATAAGTTATGTATAAATGTTTAACCTACTTTGTTTGTTTCTGTCTCATTAGTAAATTATCTGGTACACTAATCTACAAGTTCAAACTTTCAGGAAGCTATGGAACAAATGATTGAACAGCCACAACCACCTGAAGGTGACGAGGCTACGACAGGCACAATGTCACCTCTTGCTGCAGTGCGTCAGTATCTCTCCACTAACAGTGCAAAAAGCACCTTCCTGTGTAATTCCGGGTTGGTTGTCAAGGTAACCTCGTCCAAATCGCCTTCTGAAAAAAATCTTCCTGCTAGACAGAGTGATATATCTGTGCTCCAGACACAAGTCCAATCCCTAATGGGCGTTGTTTCGAAAACAAGAATAGTGGTTGAGAAATGTCGTCAAGATAGATGAATGGTTTTGAAACCAGACTATCAGACATTCGCTTCGTTGTTCAAGAGCAATGGCGGAAAAAAGGTGGAGATCGTGCTGCTCCATCAGATTCTACAGCCTGAAACATTAGCACTCAGGTCAAATGATCTGTGCTTCTATACATCTGATGGTGCTTTTATCTAGAAGGACTGTAAACTTTATGCCAACAGGCCTTTTGTTGTATGGTTGGAATTTATTTTGTTGTGATACAACATTTATGATGCTGCCACAGGCTGCAGTAATTACGACGCTATTTTTGTATAGTGTAGGTTTATCTTAGTAATGTATTCGGGCGAAAGCTTTGTAGGAGCCCAACATGCCAACATCATCGGGCTCATTCCAATTGGGCTAAAAATGATTATGAGCCGAAATTGGCATGTAGCCCACTAAAAATATCTGGGCCTAAATCAGCATAAGCTTTCATATTTTTCTGGTAAGCATGTGCCCATAGTGGGCCTTTAACAAGCCTAAACATAATTTGGGCCCTCAGTAAAATTAGGCCTTTTACATGTGTAAATATCTCGAGCCCATAAAGAACATGGGCCTTTAATAGACCGAAAGTGAGATTGGGCCCTGATTGTGCCAAATAACCCACTAGACTTAGCAGGCCGAAATGGTGGCCCATTTACGATGCAGATCTTTGACAGGCCGAAATTCGGACGGGCCGTAAATGCGCCGACCAAATACACATGCCTTTAACGGGCCGGAACTTCGGTCGGGCTAGATTATCGCCATTTTTATATGGGCCGTTAATGGGCCCGATATGACGTTGGGCCACATATGGCCCATGGTTTACGTCTGGCGTTAATAGGCCGAAAATGACAACAGGCCGAAAGTGGCCCAAATCTATAGTGGGCCTCTAATAGGCCGAATGTCAGACATGGCCGAATATGACCCAAATCCTTTACGGTCGTTTATGGGCCGAAAGTTTTGATGGCCTGTAAATGGGCCCAAATGAAGTCGGACCTTTAACAGGTTGGAAATACACCAGGCCGTAATTCGGCCCAATTACTTAGCGGACAGTTAACGGGCCAGAAGTGACCATGGGCCTCATTGATGACAAGTTTAGGGCAGGCCATTGATGGGCCTATTTGACAGAGAATGTTGGGCCTTTAGCTGGGCCGGCCCATTATGGTCTGCAGAATCTTATGGGCCTTTAGCTGGGCCGGCCCATTATGGTCCGCAAAATCTTGTGGGCCTTTAGCTGGGCCGGCCCATTATGGTTTGCAAATTCGTGTCAGCCTTTAGCTGGGCCGGCCCATTATGGTCCACTCAATTTTGTTGGTCTTTAGCTGGGCCGGCCCATTATGGCCCGCTAAATCTTATGGGCCTTCGGTTGGGCCGGCCCATTTAAACTTTGTGGGCCACTTTTGGGCTGGTCCACGTGTCACATATCATAGGTCATCTCGACCGTTGGATGAGTGACACCTGTGCCAACGCGGAGCTAACGCGTGGATCCGTCAGCCAATGTGAATTTTACACGTGGAAAATCGGCATTGGTCGTGGCTGTTAACGGGTTATCGGATCCAAAATCCGACTCAATAGCTTAACGATGTTCCGTTATGGTGGATGCCACGTGTCGGTCACCCTTGACGAAAGCACTTCTGTGACACGCGATTTATCGTCATGGAAGTGGACACTTCCGTGATGATAATTTTGGTAATGTCATGGAACACTTCTACGACAGCACAGGTATGACTATCTTGATTCTGTCATAAATTTGTCATGGATGTACATGCATGACAGAAAACGCGACCTACTATGACAAACACGTATCATCACGGAAGTGTATTTTTTTGTAGTGTGGAAGCATATATTTAGCATATGATGGAAAGAAACATGGAATACAAGGAAGCATCATGCACGTATGGAAAAACCTGTGATTATATGGACGAATATTGGAAGCATATATGGAAACAGCGTATTATAGCAAGTTTACGAATATTATGGAAGCATATTTTCTAGCGCATTGAAACAAAATTTTGCATCAATTTGCTATTATTATATGTCTTCCCTTTGCTTGATTTTTGGGTGTGATTCACTTGAGGAACAAAATTACATGGAAACAAAGGTGGACCCACGTCTAAATTCTGACTGACCGTGATTTCGGGGAGCAATTAATTCTATGAAGCAGATTACAAGGAAACTACGAAGAAAAAGACCCACACTCATACTAATCTAACAGTTGAAGCAATCTCATCCTACGATGTTGGGCTGGTCTGATGCTAGGCTAGGGATTAGTAGTCTGATCCCTAGTGGTGCCTGTATTGGACAATTTCGATTTGGTTGTAAAACTATTTTATTAGAGACAATTTAAAACTATTTTTACTCTCAAACAATTAATATTTGGACGTGCAAACTTGTTTTGATATGAAAATATGGGCATTTTAGGCCCTGGCGGACAGGATGCGGCCGCACGCTGGGCGCACGGCCACCGCATCCGAGGATAGGTCCGGACACGACCCCATTGCCCTACCCAAATGGACAGAATCTGGGAAAAATGGACGTCCGTTTGGGGTCGCACGATGGAGTTGGCCTCATCAGCTAAAAACAGGGGAGATCCTTCCAAAAGGAAGGAAAAACAGGGGACGAACGCGAGCGTGCTTGCCGTGACCAAAAGACGTCGGTTGTCGGCCGGCCTGCCGCAGCGCAGCTTGCGACGAGCACACGTCCAGCGATAGGCTTCCCTCCCGCTCCACCGTGCTGGCATCGCCCTCCCCTTCCTCTCTCCTCCTATCCTTCCTTGGCCAATCTCCTGTGGGCTGACAGTTCGCCACCGCCGTCGCTTGTGGACCAGACGCTCGCCGGGCGCCACCGCCTGGACTACTTTGTGTCACACCTAACCTGTGGTTAGTGTGCTCTAGAGCTGGCTGGTGGGCCCAGCCAGCTGGCCAGCCAAGTGGCATGCGTGTGTGGTGTTAAAAAGGGGCCGCCTGTGGCCGTGGGGTTTATGCGTGTGTTAACAATTCTCTGTACCGAATCCTTCCTCTACAATCCATTCCTCCTCCTTCCTCTCTAAGCCATCCTCTCCTCCCTCCTCTCGCTCGATCTAGATTCCTCTCTCATCCTGGCGGTGTTACAATTGGTATTCAGACCCATAAATCCGCCGGTAATTTTTCTTCCTTGCTTGATTGGGAATCGGTAACATCCACCGCGCTGGTGTGGTTTGCTCCGGCGAGCATCACAAAATCCGTCGCGGGCTTCGACGCCCTTTTGAGCAAGACAACGGCTCCTTCCAAGGCATCGGTGGCGACGCGGCAAGTTCTCGCCTCCATGGACGAGGGGAACACCAACATCACCAAGATGCTGGAGATGGTGCTCGCCAGAATCGACAACCAGAAAGTGGTGCACGAGAAACACATCGAGCTCTAGGCCGCTTTCAACGCCCAGATCTCGCAGGAGATGCGCGGTCTCTCGCGGCAGCTCGATTTGACCCAGGCGGACCTTGACCTCATGCGCAAGACGGTGGAAGGATCGGCCTCCCCGACAGGCTCGGTCACCATGCTTCTTCACCAGCCCGCGCAACCGCAACAGCAACCTCCACCGCCCCCTCCTCCTCCATCGTCCCCGCGCCCCGTGCCAGATCTAGCGCGGCTGTCATCATCGCACGCGCGTTTGGGCGACCATCGTCCACCCCTCCTACCGGTGCCACCGCAGGGCGGATTCGTCACCGCGACGACCGTGTCCCCGCCGGGCTACCACACCAATGAGTACCACAAACCTCTGAAGCGCAATTTTCCCAAATTCGACGGCGCGACGCCATACTTGTGGCTGGATCGTTGCCTCGCATACTTCGAGCTCTACAAGGTGTCCGCCCACCACTGGGTCGCCACCGCAGTGCTCTACATCGACGGCCAAGCCGCACACTGGCTTCAAGCGTTCCGCCAGACGCATCGCAACATCACATGGGACATTTTCACGGCGGCAATCCTAGAGGAGTTCGGCACCGACGAGTTTGAGGTGGTGATGCACAAGCTGCTGCAACTCCGTCAAACAGGCACCGTCGCCGAGTACCGCGCCGCGTTCGACGAACAGATGTACCACTTGCTCGCTCTAGACCTGTCGATCAACACCAAGTTCTTCGTGACGCAGTTCCTTCTCGGCCTGAAGGACGAGCTGCATGCGCTGGTGCTACTCCAGGCACCCTCAAGCATCACGCGCGCATCGGTGCTCGCACGCATCCAAGAAGAGGAACTGGGCACGAACCGCGCGCGCCCCCGCATCACACCAGTGGGCCGACCACCACCAACAACAACCGTAGCGGCACTCCCACACCGCGCAGTGGCCGTGCCGGTTCGCGTCCAAGACGACGAGTACGCTCGGGAGCGACAGCTGCGCGATTTCCGTTGTGCAAACAACCTCTGTTTCAAAGTGCGGGGATCGCTACTCCAGAGAGCATCGCTGCACCCAGCCCACGCAACTGCTCACTATCAACATAGGCGATCATGGTGAGGTCCTCTCGGACGACACCATCCATGCCCTGCAGCTGCTCGACGACCCGGGCCCGGCGGCGCAACCCCCTGCTCCGGCCGTGGACGCGCCAGAGTGCTTCCTCCTCTCCTCGCAGGCGCTCGACGGCACGGATTCCTCGACCACGATCAGGTTGCGCACCCTCGTTGGGAACCAGGTCATGCTCCTACTACTCGACACGGGCAGTACTCACAACTTCGTCAACAAGGCGTTTGTCAATCGTCTCGGCCTCGCCACGGAAGAAATGCCGCCGACTGAGGTGCGCATGGCCAGCGGCGACAAGCTCACCTGCACGAGCATGGTGCCCGGCCTCAAGTGGTGGATGCGGAGCCACATTTTCGAGACGCCCATGCACGAGCTGGAGATTGGAGCATATGATGGCATCCTGGGGATGGATTGGCTCGCCCAAAACAGCCCGATGATGTGCCACTGGCAAGACAAGTGGGTGAAGTTCCAGCACGACGGCGAGGAGGTCACTCTGCATGGCATTTACCCCAAGCCGGCCACCGCGCTCACGGACGTTGGACCAGAGGAGCTGCGCAAGATGATCGCCGAAAATGATGTCTGGGCCATGGCCACGGTGGACACCTGCGGCCCTGCACCGCGCCCGGATCACAAATGTGCAAGTCAAACCCCGCTCGCCGACTTGCTCGAGGAATTCGCCGACGTGTTCGCGGCACCGCATGGGCTCCCTCCTCATCGCCAGTAAGACCACGCCGTCACACTAGTGGAAGGCGCGGTCCCGGCGAACACGCACCCGTACCGTTACTCATCGCTGTAAAAGGACGAGATCGAGCACCAGGTCAAGGAGATGCTGGACTCAGGTGTGATCACGCACAGCGTCAGTCCCTACGTCGCGCCGGTGCTGCTCGTGAAGAAGAAGGACAACACCTGGCGCTTTTGCGTCGACTATTGCCGACTCAATGATGCAACCATTAAGAACAAGTTCCCCCTGACCATCATCGATGAGCTCCTTGACGAATTGGCTGGCGCAGCGGTGTTCTCCAAGCTGGACTTGTGCACTGGTTACCACCAGATCAGGGTGCACGAGGAGGACGAACCCAAGACAGCGTTCAAGACGCACCACGGGCACTTTCAGTTCAGAGTAATGCCGTTCGGCCTCACGAACGCGTCGGCCACATTTCGGTGCCTGATGAACACCGTTTTCGGTAAGTATATCCGCAAGTTTGTCATCATCTTTCTAGACGATATTCTGGTTTTCAGCGAGACCATGGAGGAGCACCTGGAGCATCTGCACATTGTCTTTGAGCTGCTCCACACGCACCAGCTCTACGTCAAGGAATCCAAGTGCACCTTTGCTGCTGATCACATCGATTACCTCGGCCACGTGATCTCGAAGGAGGGTGTAGCCACGGACAAGGAGAAGACGCAGGCCATGGAACAGTGGCCGATGCTGGCGAATGCCACAGAGCTGCGCGGCTTTCTCGGCCTCACAAGATACTACAGAAAGTTCGTGCCGCACTACGACATCATCGCCAAGCCGCTCATGCAGCTACTCACCAAGAAATGATTCTCCTGGACTGATCAGGTGCAGGCAACGGGCGATACGCTCAAGCAGGCGATGGTCACCACACCTGTTCTGGCGCTGCCGGACTTCGCGCGGCTGTTCACGATCGAGACGGACGCATGCGATACGGGCGTTGGCGTGGTGCTCGCGCAGGACGGGCACCCCATGGCGTACTTCAGCAAGGCATTGGGCGTGCACAATCAGAAGCTCTCCACCTACGAGAAGGAGTTCCTCGCCGTGATGATGGCCGTCGACAAGTGGCGCCAATACTTGCAGCGCAGCCCCTTCGACATCATCACAGATCACAAGTCACTCTACAACCTCGGCGAACAGCACCTGGAAACAGAGCTCCGGCGCAAGGCCATGGCGAAACTGGTGGGGCTGCAATTTTGCTTCCAGTACAGAAGGGGATTGGACAATGGCGCCGCGGACGCGCTCTCACGCGTGGACAAGCAGTTCGAGTTGGCCGTGCTCTCCGCGTGCTAGCCAGCCTGGGTGCAGGAGGTGGCCAATTCCTACGTCACCGACGCCGACACGCAAGAACGGCTGCAACAACTGGCGGTGCACAGGCCGGACGATCAAGGCTACGAGCTCTACCGCGGCATCATCCGGCGTCAAGGTCGCCTCTGGATTGGGGCCAATTCGGCTCTGCGCACCAAGCTCATCGCCGCGCTGCATTGCAGTGCGGTGGGCGGCCACTCCGGCTCCACCGCCACCTACCAGCGCGTGCGCAAACACTTCGACTGGCGGGGCCTCAAGCGCGACATCACCGATTTCGTGCAGCAGTGCACGGTGTGCCAGCAGGCCAAACACGAGCACGTCAAGCCGGCGGGTCTCCTGGCCCCGCTGCCCATTCCAGCGGCGCCCTGGGAGGACCTGACGATGGACTTTGTCGAAGGCTTGCCGTGCTCGGAGGGGTGCGACACGATCATGGTGGTCATCGACCGCTTCACCAAATTCACCCATTTTGTTCCCCTTCAACGCCCAACAGGTGGCGCGCGCATTCTGGGAGAATGTGGTGAAGCTACACGGCATTCCCTTCAAGGCTCTACTCGACAGCCTATCACCCCAGACAGACGGCCAGAGCGAGCGGGTGAACCAATGCATGGAGATGTACCTTCGTTGCGCAGTTCACGACTCGCCGCACAAATGGCGTAGGTGGCTGCCGATGGCAGGGTTTTGGTACAATTCTACCTTCCATGCGTCACTCAAGGGCACTCCCTTCAAGGCTCTCTACGGCAAGGAAGCAAACCTCGGCGCCATAGCGTCCTGGGCGGAGTCGGCGCCGGCCAACGAGGAGATGGACTGGGCGACGCATACGGCGCACATTCGCACTCAGTTGGAGCGCGCCCAGCGCCGGTTCAAGAAAAACGCCGACCGCAACCGCACCGAGCGCCACTTCCAGGCGGGCGAACAGGTGCTGCTCAAGCTTCAGCCTTACGCGCAACGTTCGGTGGTCAACCGCCCGTGCGCCAAGCTCGCCTTCAAGTACTTTGGTCCCTACAAGATCATCAAGAAGATCGGTGCGCTCGCGTACAAGCTCGACCTGCCGCCAGAGAGCCAAAACCACCCCGTCTTCCATGTTTCGCAGCTGAAGCCCTTCACCCCCGACTTCACACCGGTGTACGGCGAGCTGCCCAAGGTGCCAGACCTCTCTGTCGACGACCGCACACCTACGCGCATTCTGGACAGGCGCATGATGAAGCAGGGCGACGCGCCGGTGGTGCAGCTCAAGGTGCAATGGGGCACCGGCGACTCCGCGCCGACGACGTGGGAGGACTACGACGTGCTCCGCCACCGTTTTCCGTCAGCACGGCTCTGGACGGAGGCGGAGGACGACGACGACACGGAAGAAGAAGAAGACGCGTCTTAAGGAGGGAGGAATGTCACACCTAACCATAGGTTAGGTTAGTGTGCTCTAGAGCTGGCTGGTGGGCCCAGCCAGCTGGCCAGCCAAGTGGCATGCGTGTGTGGTGTTAAAAAGGGGCCGCCTGTGGCCGTGGGGTTTATGCGTGTGTTGACAATTCTCTGTGCCGAATCCTTCCTCTGCAATCCATTCCTCCTCCTTCCTCTCCAAGCCATCCTCTCCTCCCTCCCCTCGCTCGATCTAGATTCCTCTCTCGCTCCTGGGGGTGTTACACTCTGCCGACACGTTCCCTGCGCATCACTGCAACTACCCGCGGTTAATGTTGATGCAACAATCTCGCGGCGAGGAGTGCGTGCGGAAGGCTAGTAAGCACATGCTGCGCGCCCTGCGGCGCGCCCGTGGCCCGTTCGATGAAATTCCTCGCCGGGGCGCCTCGCGGCGGCGGCTGCTGGCGCCGAGGATGCTGTTGCGGGTGTACGTGGGCATCCTGGCGTGCGGAGCCAGGCCCTACGCGCGCCGTTGCTCAATGCGCGCGCCATGGAGCCGGCTGTGGGGACGCCGTTCATGCGCACGTCGTGGCTAAGTTTGGGCTAGAGCTCAACCTGAACGCCCACTTGCCAAAGCTCGCTGGTCCTCACGGTGAGGAGGATATCCATATGTTTTACAGAATGCTCCAGATGAAGTGACAGTCATCGCTCATCGGTGCATAGTGAAACCAGGTTTGGTCTATTTCCTCCAGTCTACATCTTTCCCATTGCCTAGTTCATATTTGACTTTGTAAGGAACTCAACACACTGTCCTACTTTGAATATAGAACATTTGACCATACCTGTTCACAATTGCTCAGTAAATCTTGACACTTCCTATGAAACAATCTATTACACCATAGTTTCTTTGAACTTATGCACTCCTCTTTGTGCCCCCAAGTTGCTAGATAAATACTCCTACATACTTCTATTCCTTTAGAAGATGAAAGTGCAGGTTTAGATTGATTTTGGCAACTAGGAGCGTCAGCGTTCAAAACAATAGATTTGCTCACTGGTCTTGAGCTTTGACCCTTTAGCCACTTGTCATATAAACAGTACTGTACAAGACGACCTTGTTTTAGGTGATCCTTATCTCTTTTAGTATGGAGAGATCCTTGAAATTTCATGTTTGCCACACTACTAAGTCAAACATAAGATTTTAATGTCATATGCACGTTATGTGGGTTCCATTTCCTTCTCTTCCTTTGAATTATTCACCTCGAATCATCTCTTAATTTTAGTTTCAGTTTGATAATGTGCATACAGTTTATTTCATTTCCCCCCCTTTCTGACCCATATTTAACTCTGATGAGCAAGTGCTAGCAAAATGAAAAGGAGAGCATAACATCTGCAGAAGAAGACTGTGTAATCATTATGTTGACTGCCATGAAACCTGCACAACAGCGTAGACAATTGATATTGCTGTCTTTGGACCCTCATTTAATCTCTAAACAATCATGGCCCCACCAGTGAGCCTAATATAAGCAACGGGTTATTTGTAAAATAAAATTATTTCCAATGACATGTAGGTTCTTTCTAATGACAACAGGTTATTTGTACTACAGGCTCTTTTCATTTTACTGAGTACATACTTTTATCCGTTTAGAAGACTAAAGTGCAGGATTAGATTGATTTTGGCAACTAGGAGAATCAACCAGCACGTTTAAAACAATAGATTTGCTCACTAGTCTTGAGTTTGATCCTTCATTTACTTCTCATGTAAACAGTACAAGACAACCTTATTTTAGGTAACCTTGAACCTCTTTTTAGTATGGAGAGATCCTTGAGATTTCATGTTTGTCACACTGCTAAGTCAAACATAAGTTTCTAAATTCATATGTGCTTTATGTGGGTTTCACTTCCTTACCTTCTTTTGGATTATTCACCTTGAATCATAGCTTGCTTTTAGTCTCAGTTTTGATAATGTGCATACATTTTATTTCATTTTTTATCCTTTCTGAACTCTTATCAACTCTGATGAGTAAGTGGTAGCAAAATGAAAAGGAGAGCATGCCATTTGGAGAAGCAGACTGTGTAATCATTATGAAACTACTGAACTTCTGAATTGTTTTTAATAAATATGACTGTGTGGATCAGTATGATGCAGCGGCCGGGGATATCCCCTTTCCCCAAAATATGAAACCCGCGCAACAGAATAGACAGTGATCCTGATACAGGCTACCGGTTATTTGTAAAAGAAATCCTTTATAACGATAAATATGCTATAGGCTCTTTTACTTTATGTTTACACCAAAAAAGAGAGCTTATTACCATCTGTATCAACCACTGAACCACATGCATTCGTCTTGATTTCCATTTCTTGAATTAATAGCCTTATGTTGTCATACGAAGAACCTCCCTCATTGAAAGCCCTCCTTGCCTTAATGGCGCAGTCTTTTGCTCTCACCCTCATCTCTTCTGCAGCCGCCCCCTCATCCATCAGGGTGTTCACAGCTTTCTGCACCTCATCTCTTGTAACCATAACCTCCTGGTTTTCACTTCCCCACTGTGTAACTCCTTTCACTCCAACCTCCATCCCAATTTTCAGCACATCCACCAGCAGCTTCTCATTCAAAAACTGCTCCCCAAAGTGCGGCCATGTGATCATGGGCACACCTGCACAGATGCCCTCTACTGTTGAGTTCCACCCGCAGTGCGTCACGAATCCTCCAACGGCTTGGTACTGCAGGATCATGAGCTGTGGTGCCCAACCCCTTATGACCATGCCTCTATTTTTGACACGCTCCTCGAACTCGTCTGCGAGCCATTCCTCAACTTCTGGAAGCTTAGCTCCTGCTTTGATCACCCAAATAAACGGTTTCCTGGAGGTTTCAAGTCCCAGTCCCAGCTCAACAAGCTGTTGAGGTGTAGTGCAAGCGAGGCTGCCAAAGCTGACAAAGACCACTGAGCCTGGCTTCATTGAATCAAGCCATTGCAAGCACTGTGCTTCATCCATTGACACCTTGTTTCCTCTTGCGGGCCATAGTGTTGTTGTCTCGGTGGCAGAGGCACATTGGTCCGACCGCCCAGACCTTCTTCTTTGTCGTCTGCTCAAAGGATTCAATGTACAATGTCTCCAGCTCCTGGAAGCTGTTAATTACCTCACCATCACTTTTCAGCTCCTCTTCAAGGAACTTCTTACGGATTTGCTTCATACCAGGAATACAAAAATTTCCAGGGCATTTTGCCTTTGTCAGCTCTAGTGGCGTAGGGAACCCTGTGATTGTGATGAGCTCATTTTCGTCTTTGACATTTTGAAATACATTGTTGTGATAAGTGATGTACCTGCAAGATGGTTGTAGTTGTTTCAAATACGTATAAGAGCAGACTTCTTCGACAAACGTCAACCAGATATAGCTGGCCTAAAAACTTGCTCATGAAAACCTTTGCTGTCTGTGATTCCTTATGCAGTGTAAATTACATATTTCAACACACAAACTAGCACTCAGACCATTCTTTTTTCCTTTCAGGTGTAGCCTTTTATATGTTCAATGCTTTCTTCTCTCTGGAGGCAATTTACACTAGTTTTCCGTCCACTGATGAAGTAAAGCACTTAATTGTAGCAGCAATAATATGCATAGTACAAAATTAATTACTCACAAGATTTGCCTTTTATTATGATTGTACCTGATGAGGGACGAGAAGCCACAAAAGCCATTAAAGGTCAGCCTTGGGATATCAAGCTCCCTTGCGATGTCACCAGTCCACCAGTGAACCAGGTCAGATATGATGCAGCTAGGAGGCAAGCGCTGCTGCTCACGGAGGTACGCCATGAGCGGCTCCTGCAGCGCAGCACAGGTCTCCATGAAGTTCAGGAACAAATTCTTTGATTGGATCATGTCGAGGTTCTCGCACCCGTCCGGTAGGCCGAACTCCGCTGCCGGGAAGTGGAGCTCCACGAGCTGAACCGCCAGGCCTGCTGCCTTCACGTCAGCGGCGAAGCCCTGATGAAGCTGACCTGCGCGCCATGCTCTGCCAGCAGGCGTGCCATGTCGGTCATGGGGATGGTATGACCCTGAGCCATCATGGGTACCAGCACGAAGTGCGCCCTCGCAGAGCCGCTCGGGCCATCACCGCTGCCGGCGAAGGTCATGGCTGATCGGCTGAAATGCTAGTGGAGTCTGTCAAGCTGGGAGGGCTTGGAAGCGGTGCAATGGCAACCGTAGTGTGTATATAGCACCTGGTCCTGGTGCTATATATATCTTCCTAAGTTGAGTTGACGAGCTGACGTCGGAACGAGTGCAGCGTATCAACTTGGTCACCTCTTGCTAGTGACGCATGCTCTAACGTCGGCCATGTGGATGAATGAATCTTCTTAAGTTCTGAACCCCTCCAGAAAGGCGGCGTCCAGGCGGTCCGGATGATGCTGACGTCGGATGGCGCAGGTCAAAGAAGAGCACGCCATTCGATTCACTGAATTTGGCTGCCCGGATGATGCTGACTTGCCGTATGTGCGTGGTGCTACTCAATTCTCAAGCATGTGGAAGGCAGAGCCAGCTGGTTCTGCCAATAATATGACAGGAGTGCATTATTTTCCATGTGGAGATTCAGTGTACTGTGATCTCGTCTGTTTTTTTGACCATATTAGTCCTGGTCAAAGATTACTATGTATGGTCTGTATCCTCTCAGGCCTTTGAAAGTGAGAAGCTTCTGCAGAGAAAAGCACTCCATCGATTTGGAAAATACAAGTCCATTTTTGGAGCGACTTTAGTGAAGGCAGTGCACCCTATTCAACACCGATATACTCCCTCCGTTTCGATTTACTCGTTGTGATTTTTAGTTCAGGGAGTACAAAAAACGAGACCAGCCAGGAGCCCAGAAATAGCCCTTGGCGGCGTACTTTCATAGAAGAAAATCTCTAATCACCGGTGGCAGAGCTGGGCTCAAACGGAGGTGAGCAGCTTGCGCTCCCGCAAAGCTAAGAGCATCTCCAGCCGTTGGGGGTGAGCCGGCGCTAAAAAGGGGCCTGGAGGCGAGTTGGTTCCCAGTCGCCGACCCACGGCCGCCCCGGACAGCGTCTATTTTTTTAAAAAAAAAACTCATTCGGCGAAGTTCGCATAAACTCGGCTAAAATTCGGCAAACTTGGCATATATTAGACATGTTTGCGGCCTACATAGCAAAATTATATTAAAAAAAAATCCTAACTAAGGGGCCAAGAAGTCGTTGAACGCGGAGTAGTCGCCGTCGTCGCCGCCATCCTCGCCGCCGTCGTCGTCGGCGGCCTTCTCCTCCTTGACGCGGCCGCCCCTGCTGGACCCCTGGCCGGCGTCGCCAAGGCGGACCGGTGGTGGCGGCGCGTCTTCGTCGTCGCTGTCGTCCAGGACGACGACGCCTCCTTCGTCGCAGCCCCAGCGGCGCTGCTCGAAGCGCTGCAGGGCGGCGCGCTGGCGCTCCATCTCCATTCAGAGGTAGTCCTGGCGCGCCCATTTCAGGGCCGCCTCGTCGTCGAGCTCCACGCCGTGCTCCGTCTTCACGGCGGAAAGCCCCGACTCCGTCTTTGGCTTGACGAAGCGCGGAGGAGCCGACGAGGAGGCACGCTTGCCGCCCTCGTTTATGACAATGCTGACGCTGCGAGTGCGCCGCCCGAGCGACGGGCTCGGCCTTGACGCCGAGCAACGCCGGAGAGTCGGAAGAGTGGGAAGAAGAGCGCGAGGAGGAGTGCGAGGAGGAAGACGAGGAAGAAGACCGGCGGCGGCAGCGCGACAGCCTTGGCATTGATTCCCGCGGGAACCGAGGCGATGAGGGCGACGAAGCGTCCATCTCGCTGACTCGGCGGGCCCGCGCCTTTTTCGCGCCAAAACACTGGCCCCGGCGCCCCCGGGCGCCCCCCAGCGTGCCGGGTTCGGCCTGGGTCCGCCGGCGCTGATTCCACGCCGGCGAAAAACGGGCTCTTGGGGGCGCGACTGAGCCGTTTTTTCAGCGTCGGCGCAAAAAAATCGTGTGGGAAGGCCGTTCTAGAGGCGCGGGTGGAGGTGTTCTAACCAACAGATCGTGTAGACTTCCTGTCGCAAAGAGGTACAATGGCAATGCATCCTCCTTTTCGGAAAAAAAGATTCAGTGGACACATGTCTGATGCAATGACTTTGTTCAAAAATTAGGGCCCTGGGAACGACAAATTGTTTAGTAAATCGCGGGGAGTTCTGTCAACGACGATGATCACACACACAACATAATAGACACAAAAGACACGAAAAAGGTTTCCTTGATGAGCTCTTTTACGGTGATTGACGAGTTACGAATAGTAATTTCATGTAACTCCACCTCGAAATTTGTCGGACCGTTAGATCTGGGAAAGTCATTTGAAGATTTATTTTCTGTAAAAAGGGTAAATTAGTAATTGAGCTGCTCCGTCCGTTCCGTTCCGCACGACAAGTTCGTCCCCATCCCCACGCACGGACGAATCCAATCTCAATCCCCTCGCATAGCCGCCGCCGCCGCCACCCTCCTCTCGCTCCTGCCGCAGGGATCCGGCCGGCCACCAGTACTGCAGGCCCTCCACCGCGGCGCGCCGAGTCGGCGGAAGCCTCCGCTTCCCAGGCGCCCCCTAACCTGCCGCCGACGACAAAGGATCGATCTCTCCACCGTACGCCGGAAGCCATACTGCCTCTGGCTGCGCAGTTCCCTCCTGTTTACTCGAGCGGTTTCCCCTCCGACGTCCATCGCCCGTACTACCTCGCCGCCGGCGAGCTTCCCGCCGACTACAGGTAGCTGCATATATGTCCTACTAGCTCCTCCGATCCTCATGTTCGCGTCGTCGTGCGGCCGCGGCAGTCCCATGCTCTGATTGCCACCGAACTACGCCCAACCAACTGCATGTTCAGAGCAATACATTTCCTGATCGCTCTAGTACTTTTGCTCTGTTATTTTGCCTGTTCCCAAGTCTGAACATATTAAGGCCGGCCTGAGGGGATGTTTGCTGAAATCTACTGCTGTTTAATTATATTCATTTCAGCACTTGAATAGGGTGATTTACCAGTTGTACGAATTCTTGGCATGCATGATTAGAGTAGCTGTGAGAGTCTAAATCTGAAATCTTGCTTGCTTATGCCTAGACATGTTAATATTTCAGGTGTTTACGCCAAAAATACCTTTCCCCCTTCACTGAAAATATAATCCCGCCACTTTTCCAAATTTGCGGCCCTTGGCAGCCTATGACCCCCACCAGTCAATCATGAAAAAAAAATCCAGCCCCCACGATCTTATCCCGCACGTAACAATCGCTCCACCCCCGTATTCTCCTGCTCCTATCCCCTCCACAATTCTTGCCACCACCAGATCGGAGCTCCTCCGATCCACCCGGCCCAGCCAGGTTGAACGCCGCCCCGTTCTCATCTGCGGGATCCCGGTTGCCGCCTCACCCACGACCCTCTCCTCCGCGGCCCAGTCTGCTCGAACGGCGCCGCCCTCCTCACTGGCGGGATCGGAGCCGCCAGCCTCACCCGCGGGATCGGAGCCGCCGGCCACAGCCCACCTCGCCTGAAGGATCGGATACCACTACTCTTCTACACCGACCCATCACCGGCCACCGGTGGTGCATCACCTGCTTCGCCTTACTGTGTCGTTTCGAAGAAGTTGTGGGTGGAAATTCCCGAACCGCTGCGCCGACGGTGGTGTGATGCCGGCGATGGGTCCGCTGGCAATTCGATATGCGAGGATGTCGCTGCCAACTCGGGAGGTGTGTTCACAGGATGATTCATATCATGCTTGAAAATGCGCAATCCTGCCTGCTAAATCTGGATAACCATGAGCTAATTATTACAAATGAATGCTAATTTTGACCCTACTGGCCTCACGATTGATTCCAAATTTATTTGTGAGGTTGTATGCCAAGGATATTAGATCATAGACATTTGCTATTTCTATGATTTGTATCCTGCCTCCCCACTGTATCATGTATCATGTAGGTAACTTGTTCTATATCTACAAAAGTTACTTGCTGTAAAATAGACTGTAGATGTATGTGTTTCTTCGTCCATATTGACCAGGACATGAGACTAAACAAGTGTTATTTTACTCCTTGGTTTTGCAGCGAAAATGGAACATATATCAATCTTGTAATGGATGTTCGGGATGCTTTTGAGGGAAATGATTTGGTGAAATATTGATTGCGAGGGTTTGGAACCAAGTGACAGCAAAAAAAATGAAGCAAAGCTGAAGGTTCTCATCCCCCCATAGCCATTATGTTACCATGTAGTTACAGATGATGGAAATATATCATGTACTACTTGTGAACCAAAATATAAGACATTTTTGTAGGCTAAACTAGCCTACTAAAACGTCTTATATTTTGATACGGAGGGAGTATATACTTTCTTATACCCTAAACAAAAAATATGTGGTTCTCTATGTGTAGGATCTTGTTCCTTGTGTTCTCCTGTCAATTGACAATGAGCAGATATTAATCTACAGAGGCAGTGAATGGAACTCTAGATACTCAGCCTCCCACTATCACTCCAAAAGTTCAAAAGAATAATCTGGCAGTGTCAACTGCTTTGAGTAACTCAGGTATCATCTTTAATGTTCACAATGATCCATACACAAGGCAGCAGTAAATGGGGAAACAGATATGCTTACATCAATACCACAGTGCAATTTTTGATTTAAAAAACTGTGCAATTTCAGGATGGGTGGTTAGAAGAGCTGGAAGGGAAGGCGCAAGAATATGATAAGAAGGATGTTGCACAACAAGAGAAGATAAAGGAGCTCTAGATTGTTGTAGAGAAGATTATGAGTTTTTACTGGCGGCCGTTAGAAGCTGTATAGAAGATGATGCATTTTTATTAGATTCAAGTGAGATTATTCAAATTTGCATAAAAAAGTTGTATAGAAGTTGATGCATTTTTATTAGATTCAAGTGAGATTATTCAGATTTGCATAAAAAGTGCCGAGGATCGTGCAAAGCTAAATTATCTTTGTTGTTGCTGCTTATCCTTGAGGAAGCTTGTGGTTAAGAACTGGACTCAGCTCCAAGGACTAGGGGGCAACCTTTTCTTTGCTTTGTTATCAGTTGATTATTTCACTATATATTTTGTTCAGTTTAGCTGTAAGCATCAGACCTTAACAGGAAATTCAATTTGATTTACTTGGCCATGATCAATGAACACATATATCACACAAGCTCACCAAATGAACGAGAATTTGACAACAAAGAATGAATCACGAGAAGTAAGCATACAAAAGTGGCTCCTACCTTGGAGAGAAGTTATCACAAATAGATTGCGGACAAAAGTTTATAGATAGAAGCTCATATGAAGCACCCCTTCGTTCACAAATTTGAAACGGATGGAGCGGAGGGAGTAGTACGCAAGACTTGACACAATATGAAATGAAATATACGTATTCAAACAATTAAATCTAAAAATCTCCAGCCTGCCCCCTGCAAACCCGTGACCTCCATCTTTGAAAGGAGAAGGGTTGGTGCCATCAACCTTATCAAAAACACAGAAAGTGAAGCTGTGACAACGTGTGGTGATGTGATCCTCCACCGATCCAACATGGATGATGACTCCATGCACCATCGTGCGCTTTTCTGTTGGCGGTGGGGTTGGGCCGTCCGGCTCCGGTAGCTCCATGTGCTAATCTTTGGCACGTTGGAGGGGTCCTGCATCCACACCTCCACGAGAAGATATCAGTCTTCTTTCCTTATTTCTCACTGTGTTCTATACAAGTGACACGCTCAACAAGGATTAACATTCATCCATGTGACCAAATATCAGTCTTTTTCTAGATTTAATCATAAATCAGCACCACTTTGGTTCTTGCATAATATGATCTTAATTACTATCACATTTTATGGGTAAAGACTCAGACAGTACCAAACCGTTTGCTAGTCCAGTGCCTAATCAGAAGAACATTGTCTGAATCTCTTACTATAACTGTTTTTCACAGCACAAAGGTTCTGAACCCATCAACTTGCAAGTCATATTCTAATGAAATTTACCATGTTCAGTATTACCTACTGACTCTAATCACTACCTACTGACTCTAATCACTGTAATCAAAAGCACTGAGAAGGGGGAAATATACCTACTGACTCTAATCACTGTAATCAAAAGCACTGAGAAGGGGGAAGTATACTCCGGCTCCTTCAGCTGAATTCGCCCACCTACCGCTGGGACGTGCATGCCAGAGCGGCCGCCGAACCGGCGCAGTTTGAGGACGAGGGATGCCACAGCGGTCAAGTGCCTCTTGGACGCCCACCGTTGGCAGTAGGACCATGAGAGCCGCAACACATGCCAACAATTTTGATGGGCATTCGGGTGATCACCATGTTGTTGAACCATCGACGTTGCCGGGTGAGCCGGTGGGCAGAAGGTAGGAGAGTTGCACGCCGACGACGTTGGGCACCATGAGCAGCAGTGTTGCACCAGCAGCGACTTGCATAGTTCCACCAGCAGCGGCAGCACCGGCGTGTTGACGGCGTCCCAGGCAACATGACCGCCACCATCAACGACGACGTCGACGACACCACTTCAGCTTTGATAAAGGAAAGGAGGAAGCGGCGGCGCTGATGCTTCAGCCCCACGACCGACCGGATCCACTGCTCACCGCGCTCCACCGGTAGGCCGCCTCCCCTCTGACTCCCCGGACGTCAACACGTGCGTGCTCCTCTGCTATTTCCCATGCTCGCACGGATAGGATATGAGAACAGGGGCTCGAGGAGGCTGTGGTGCTGCTGCTCCAGCCCCACGACCGACTTGCTTCGCTGCTCGTCGCGCTCTTCCAGGCCGCCGCCCCTCCCTTCGACCCCCCGGGCGTCGACGTCGACGTGATCCTCTGCTATTTCCTCTGCCCTCACCGAACACATGCGAGAAAAAGTGGATCGAGGTGAGCACGACGAGGCGGCGGCCTCCTCGACCTTCACGGGGCCACCGGTGGCCTTTCTCTCCGCCTCCTCTCCGTGACGCCACGGCCGCCGAACCGGCGCAGGGTGCTCTTCCTCTTCCTCTGGACGGCTACCACCGCCGTGCGCTCGATCTGGCTCTTGACGGCCAGGAACCGGGTCCGCAACAGACGCCGGTCCTCCAGCCCCTGGGGCCACTCCGCCGCCGCCACCGCCGGGGTCATTGGCTCCGCCTCCTCGCCCAAGCGGCCATCCTCCCCGACCCCCTCTGCCAACCCACCCTATCCTACCCTTCTGCTTCGAACCGAGAGGGGAACGATCGAGGAACCGACCCGACGGTGAGGGTGAACAGGAGATGTATCGGCCTTAGTGAGATTGGAGGGAAATTGACGGATTTGCCCTTTAGAAAATTACTAGTCCCACCTAAATTTTGTAATGGTCCCACCGTTATTTGTAATTCCACGTAATTTAAGTTTCGTAACTTCGCGTAACTCCTATTTCTCTATCGTTTGATTGGAGTGGATGAACGGCCCCTAAAATCGCCAATCACCGTAACAGTTGTATTCCTTGATACGTACAACTAAAAGTTAATGCACTGAAGATTTTTGAATCGTCAACTCTACCTCCACAATTTGCAGCTTGACATTTCTCAAAACTTCAGTTAAAAAATTTGTCGCACACCAAACCTACAAAAACGTGACTAAAATTGAGTTTTTGAAGAGCCGCTTGAGTCATCCATCCCAATGGGTGAGAACCTATGAGCGCTGAACGTTTTATCCCCTTGCAAGGTAGGCTACAGAGTCCCTAGTTCATCATGTATTGTCACGGAAAAAGTTTTGCTATCACAAAAGAAGAAACTATGAGAAATAATAACCACATTGTGAGGGGGTTAGTTCATGTAGCATCCAGATTGAATGCTACATCCACGAAAACCCTGTGAAAATTCTAACGTGACCCTCCTAAACTAACTAAATGCCCATGAATTTCAGCGGGTGGGGCCCGTCCTCTCAATCTTTATCTTTACCTCTTT
The DNA here is from genome assembly GCF_002162155.2 of Triticum dicoccoides. Lineage (NCBI taxonomy): Eukaryota > Viridiplantae > Streptophyta > Magnoliopsida > Poales > Poaceae > Triticum > Triticum dicoccoides. The sequence goes on from NC_041385.1 coordinate 146,626,194, forward strand.
ACCTATATCTTTACCTATAATAATAATAAAGCAAATTAAGTTTTTTTCGTCCGTCATGACATTTTTTCAAAAAAGTCCCTCTATTTCAGAGAATTCAACCCGCAGTCCTGTTTTAAGTTAAAACAAAGCGTTATTTTCGTATTTTACACAAAAGTCCATGTCTTTTCTTGAAATCAACCCGCCGTCCGGATTTAAGTCACACCCGAACCGTTATTTTACATTTTTCGAAACCCCCCTGATGTTTTAGGTAATTCATTCACGGATCATATTTAAGTCAAACAAATGCTTTTTAAAATCATTCATATCTTTTAAACCGTAACTCTGATTTAAACATGTTATATATGAAATTCGATTAGAAAAATATGTAGAATGTGAATATGAGATTATTTTTACCTGTTAAGTATTTTTAAATATTATTTTGGAATACATTTGAGTCAAACCAAATGATTTTCTAAATTATTTGTATCTTTTAAGCCGTAACTTCGATTTTAACATATTATATATGAAATTTTATTAGAAAAATGTGTGGAATCTAAATATGATGTTAATTTTACCTATTAAATATTTTTAAAATATTTCTGGGAAGCAAACTTATAATTTATAGTGCAAGATCCATTTTTTTCATACCGGCGGTGATCCAGATTGCAAATAAATACCCCACTATAACCATATACGGAAAAGAAAACATCAATAACTACACGTGCATACCTCTGAAAAATGTCGCAAGGGAAAACAACAGATTTCTCATCGTGAGAGTGAGAGAAAGCGA
>NC_041385.1:146627013-146628528 GCF_002162155.2 Triticum dicoccoides
AAGCGAGCGAGAGAGGGGGGGGGGGAGAGGGAGAGGGAGAGGGAGGAGAGAGGGAGAGAGAGACGCCTTAGGATTAACCATATTCAACACATATTTTTTGTTGTTTTGTGTGAACACCGAGGCCATCGCCGGTGAGGGTGAGAAGGAGGATAAGCGGCAACACAAATATGATGCCTCGTAAAAATAAAGGAGATGGACCTATTGTGGTCTTGAGTGATGGTTGTTGAGTTAAGAGTGTATGTTATGTTTTCTCTCTCGTTGCAACGTACGGGCTCTTTTGCTAGTATATATAGCGGCTATTGCTTCTGATAGTCCGTTATTAAAATTATCCTTCAAGTTGGTAAAAAATACTCACCAATGCCACCTGTAAGTGAAAAACGGTTCAATTGTTTGGACAAAAATCGCCACCTTTTTGGTTGCCTTATAGGGGCGCGACGAGAAGAAATCACTAAACGTCTAGCAGCAGAGTGGTTGACCTATCGGTCACCTATCGATGAGACCACGGTTTGATCCCCAGCATCCGCAAGTTTTAACTTTATATTCTTACTCATGTATGCGTTCATGGGCCGGCACATGTGCAGGGCTTTACTCACCTATTTTTTTCATTTTACTTTTTTGTCCTTTTCTTTTCTCATTCTGTTTTCTTTCTTCTTTAAATTAATTCAGGGGATTTAAATATTCTAAAAAGTTGCGAGTTTTTAAAAAAATGTTTGAGAAATCATAAAATATATGTGAATTCAAAAGGTTTAGAAAATCATTAAATTTTTGCAGATTCCAAAAATGTTGGTGGTTTTACGAAACTGTTCGCAAAATTATAAAGAATCACAATTTGGAAAAATTGATCGGGAAATAAAATCATGTTCATGATTTTGAAAAAATGATCATGTATTCAAAACAAATTCGGGAATCTGAAAAAACAATATCCATGACATTTTAGAAAATGTTCATAAAAATAAATAAATAAATTGTTTTTTAAAATTTGTTTCCCAAATTTTTTAAAAAGATTGTCGATTCAGAAAATGTTTGTTGAGTGAAAAAATGTTAATGAATTCAAAACCGGTTCATACATTTAATATTTTTGTAAACAAAACTAATTTTCATGATTTTTTTGAGAAAATTAAAAATTTCAAAAAAAGTTTGTCGATTCAAAAAACTGTTCATTGATTCAAGAGTATTTTATGTCTAGGATTTGATTAGTTTTTTGAAAGTGTTTATATGGGAGTAGTTCGTGGTCAATGAGATTTGTTTTTAAAGTTTTAAACGTTCCCCTGCTCAACATAATGACAAGTGTGCATGCACGGGCAAACTCATAGACTTGGAATTTACCGCGTCGAATGCATTGTGATCATATGGATATCATGACCATCATTGGCTAGGGTGAGAAAAATAAATAAATGGTAACATGGTGAGCCACTATGTTAAAATAGAGTACGCTCATATATCAGGATATTGAGTCATACGTATTTGATTAGCCATAATTTTTTGTCTCCAGTTACAAATACAATCAATTAAGAC
>NC_041385.1:146628737-146701637 GCF_002162155.2 Triticum dicoccoides
ATAAATAAATATTTAAGACCATGTCATCCAGTACTCCTACGTAACTTCTCATAGATAACTTACGCGTAAGTGTAGCAAAGCTTTGTTAGAGCTCCAACAGCCGCGCTACATGTGGCGCGCTAAAAAACCTTTTGCAGCGCGCGGATCGCCTGTTTTTACGCGGCGCGGTGCGCTTGCTCCAGCTGCCGCTGTAAAATTTAATGCGCCTGAGCCGCTCCAACAAGCGCTGCAAACCTGGACAGTGCGCGCTCTCGCACAAACAACATATGCATCCAAACACAACCAAGAAGATCAAACACAAATAAAATAAATCAACAATAAATAGTTCAATTTCATTATTACAACTCAAACAGATAGTTTATCTTGCAATAGACCAAATAGTTCAACAATACAACATCAATCGCACAAATCATAATGCTATTTGTCGCCCATTTCATGTGTACCACTCCTCAATGAGATCCTTCTGAAGATCATCATGCGTTTCGGCACGTCGAATGGCATGATAGGAGGCAACAAAACGGGCCACCCTGGCAGCCGTCCGCTGCACTCGCACGGGATGTCTCAAGAGTTCATACTGAGAGTAGTCTAAATCTTGGTCACGCTCATTCTCGATGATCATGTTATGCATGATCACACAAAGCGTGCATGATGTACCAAAGCATCTTTTGATCCCAAAATCTAGCCGGTCCTCTCACAATAGCAAATTGGGCTTGCAAAATCCCAAAAGCTCTCTCCACGTCTTTTCTAGCCGCCGCCTGAGCATTGTGGAAATCAAGATTTTTCTTACCTTCTGGTTTTTTCAACGGCTTCACAAATGTCTGACACTTTGGGTAGATGCCATCAAGATAGTAGCCATAGTTGTATCTATGGCCATTTGCTACAAACTGCACCGGTGGCAGTTCACCATTTGCAATCTTATTCATCAGTGGTGACCGATTAACAACATTGATGTCATTCAAAGATCCAGGCATTCCGAAAAAAGCATGCCAAATCCAAGTCTCTTGATCGGCCACCGCTTCAAGGATTATAGTGAAACCCTTTTTTTGGCAGTGGAATTGCCCATGCCATGCCTTAGGACAATTCTTCCAACTCCAATGCATGCAATCTATTAAGCCAAGAATACCTGGGAAGCCACGAGCTTTGTTCATCTCCAATAGCCTTGCGGCGTCTTCAGCATTGGGAGATCTCAAATACTCCTGGCCAAACACTTGCACAATTCTGACGGCGAAGCGCTTGACACACATGATGGCTTGACTCTCACCCATGGCCAAGTGGTCATCAACTAGATCAGCGGGAATACCATATGCCAACATACGCAAAGCTGTTATCACCTTCTGAAAGGTGCTATGCCCGAGCTCTCCGGCGGCATTCCTCCTTTGCTGAAAAAACCGGTCATGGCTCGCTAGTTTCTCTGCAATGCGTCTGTACAACTCGGTGCTCATTCTAAACCGGCGCCGGAAGTACGACTCGGAGTACACGGGATTATCCGCAAAATAGTGCCTGATCAATCTGTTGTGGGCATCGATCCTATCCCTGCAAATTTTCTGCCGACCCATAACCGAACCACCATGCTTCGGTTTTTTATTGATGTGCATAGCTAGAATCATTGCAAGATCCTCCTCCTCTTCAATATCAAATATCAAATTCTTCTTTGGAAGAATCATATGACGAACTCGTCTACAATGTTCAATTTAAACTAGGCTATAAAAACTACAAACAACATGCATCAAATTCATGTAAAAAAATGTAAAGTTGAATACATACCTTGCAACGTTTTGTCGAACACCTTGTGGGCGCCGAACAGCAATGGGCGGTCGGGTGCTATTCATCGGAGGAATGACGCGCGCAAGGGGCGACAGCGCTCGAAGGGAGAAGGAGGAAGCGGCAGCGGCGCGGGGATAGGCTGGGAAAGCGTTGGAATGATCGCCAGGGTGGTGCGGGCGGCGGCGCCATCGCTTGGGTCGGGGTAGGTGGAAGTCGCGAGCGGGCGCTCGAGTGTGCGGCACGCGGTAGCGGGCGCAACAAATAAACTGCGCAGATGACGATTCGTACCACACGCTGAACTCTTTATGCCGCGCGCGGTTATTGCGCCTTCGCTAGAACTCGGTTAGCGATTGTGCGCGCGTTAAAAACCATAAATTTGCGGTGGCGCGCTTATATAGCGCGGTTGTTGGAGATACTCTTATGGGTAACATAGGAGACATCTCTATTTCCTCCGAGTGGAGACCAGCGCCGACGTCGAGGTGGTGGTTCATGGTGCAGCCCCCTGGCGACGGCAGCTGCAGCACACTAAGCGCGCGCGGTGGCTGCTGGCGGTGCAGGTGGGGGAGGGGCTTGCCGGCCGGAGGCGGAATAGGTCTAAGCCACGGCGGGATCCATGTAACCATGTTTTTTTACAGCAAAACAACTTTATTTCTCAGACAATAGATAAATCATTTACATGCAGGTGAGAAATAAAATCAGGGATAGACTCCTCCCAAAAACTAGACAATCTTGTACTATAGCTATATCTAGCTAGTTCATCTGTCGTGGCATTTGCTTCGCGGAAACAGTGCGTGAAGACCACATTTGCAAATTCCCTTGATAAATCTTTGCATTCTGCAAGTAGCGCAACATCACTTCCCTGATAACAGTCACGTCGGTTGATCGCGTCCACGGCGAGGCTGCAATCTGATTCCACTTGCACACTACTACATCCAATCTGTCCTGCCAGGTACATCCCGTTTCTAATGGCATAAATTTCTGCGGAGTCCACAGACGTCACGTCTGGGAGCAACCAGGTTGCGGCGGCAATAAAGTTTCCACAATCATCTGGAGCTATAGCTCCTGTAGCTCCATCCCCATTCTCCAGCGAAAAAGATGCGTCCACATTTATCTTAACTGTCCCCCTACTGGGTTTCTTTCACATAAAATCACCCGTTCCATCTTTATGCTTTGGACTATAGGCTCTGAACTAACTGGTGGCAAGCACACCAATAGAAATCGCTGTTCGTTCTAGCGTTTGAATGGTTTCTCCTTTGACAAACTCTCACCTCTGCCACCATATATACCAGGCCGTCACCATTAGCAATTCAGGATTCGGTATCTCCTTCGAGCCCCTCTCTGTCTTGGCTAACACCTCCATCGTTACCGATCCTGATCTATCTTGAGCAACTGCATGACACACTATTTCATTCAGTCCCAAAGCTCTCCAGACATCTCTTGCTCTGCGACAGGTGAAAAGACAGTGCTGGATGTCTTCATGTCCCACCCGACATAATGGGCACTGTGTCATACAGAGAACATGGCGCCCAGCTAAAATTCCATAGCAGGGGAGGGATCCGCGTAGAACCTTCCAGTCGAAGTGCTTGATCTTCCCTGCATAAATTCCAGTTAGTCTTCCATATGGGGTTGATCTGGGCATTACCTTGGCCATATGGTCGTATTAATCTGCCTCCAAATTGATGCTCAAATTCCCTATGGTAAGTCGACTTGACTGAAAAGTCCCCGACCTTGTATAGTTCCATGCCACGAAATCATCCATACCTTCTACATGTAAGGGTATTTGCAATATCCGTTGAACGTCCACTGGTGAAAAGTTATCCCTGATTAGAATTCAATCCCATTGGCCCGTGTGTGGATCAATAAGGTCCTCGACCTTGCTCAACATGACAGCCCCGCAAGGGGTAATCACTTTACGTGTCACGCTAGCGGGGATCCAAGGATCCTGCCAAATATCAATTCTTTTCACCTGTGCCCACACGCCAAATGCATCCAAGTTTCAAAGTTTGTATTCCTGCCATAATGCTTTGCCAAGTGAATGAAGAACCTTTCTTTGGCCCAGACTTTAGAATATTCCCATCCGGATAATATTTCGAACTCAATACACATGCACACAAAGAATCTGGGTTCTGAATAAGGCGCCAACACTACTTTGCTAACATAGCAAGGTTGAAACTATGTAAGTCCCTAAATCCAAGTCCCCCTTTGTTCTTCGGAATGCACATCTTCCACCATGCATGCCAATGCATCTTCTTCTTCTCTTCATTATCTCCCCACCAAAACCATGAGATCTCATCAGTGATAACTTTACAAATTTTTATAAGGAGCTTAAAAACTGACATTGCATAAGAAGGAATTGCCTGAGCCACTGATTTTACCAATATTTCTTTACCTTGCATTGATAGTATTTTTTCCTTCCATCCCTTCAGTCTCTGACAGACTCTATCAACAAGGTGTTGAAAGAAATTACTTTTGTCCACACCAACCATTGTTGACAGCCCCAAATATGTGTCAGATAGGGCCTCGGTAACAATGTTGAGCTCTCTACATACATCCTCTCTTACCACAATATTTGTATTGGGGCTAAAAAATACACTTGACTTCGTAGTACTGACCAACTGACCTGAGCTGCCGCAATATAAATCCAACACCTTTTTAAGGGTGGTAGCATTTTGTGTATTGGCTCTCATCAATATTAGCGAGTCATCTGCGAATAACATGTGAGAAATAGATGGTGCGTTCCTGCTCACCCGAATGCCTTCCAATCCACCCACTTCCTCCTGGTGAGCCAACAAACTAGAAAGACCCTCAAAGCATAGTAAAAACATGTATGGGGGTAAAGGGTCTCCCTGTCTCAGTCCTCTGGTCGGAATAAATTCCTCAGTCTCAGTGTCATTAAATCCCACTCTGTAACTAACTGAAGACACACACTCCATTATCATGTCGACCCATTGCACATCAAAGCCCATCTTTATCATTACCTCTTTCAGAAAACCCCACTCAACTCGGTCATATGCTTTGTTCATATCCAACTTCACTGCACAGAAGCCTTGAGATCCATGAGTTTTATTTTTAATTGCATGAAAACACTCATATGCAACTGAGGGAGTCCTGGATAAGGGGGTATCCGGACAGCCGGACTATATTCATCGTCCGGACTGTAGAAGCGTCAAGAAACAAGACTCAAGACTTCGGCTCGTGTCCGGATGGGACTCTCCTTTGCGTGGAAGGCAAGCTTGGCGATCCGGATATTATGTTTCCTTCCTTGTAACCGACTCCATGTAAACCCTAGCTCTCCAGTGTCTATATAAACCGGAGAGCATGGTCCTTAGAAGGCCGATCACAATTACAATCATACCATCATAGGCTAGCTCTTAGGGTTTAGCCTCTACGATCTCGTGGTAGATCTACTCTTGTATTCCACATATCTTCAATATTAATCAAGCAGGAAGTAGGGTTTTACCTCCATCGAGAGGGCCCGAACCTGGGTAAACATTGTGTCCCTTGCTTCCTGTTACCATCAGCCTAAAACGCACAGATCGGGACCCCCTACCCGAGATCCGCCGGTTTTGACACCGACATTGGTGCTTTCATTGAGAGTTCCTCTGTGTTGTCGCTTCGAGGCTTGATGGCGTCTTCAATCGTCAACGACACGGTCCAGGGTGAGACTTTTCTCCCCGGACAGATCATTGTGTTCGGCGGCTTCGCACTGTGGGCCAATTCGCTTGGCAAGTTGGAGCAGATTGACAGCTTCGCCCCTGGCCACCAGATCAGGTTCAGAAACTTGAACTACACGGCATATGTCCGCGGAGACTTGATCTTCGACGGATTCGAGCCTGCGCCAGGAGCGCCGGACAGCCACGACGAGCACGGCCTAGACCTGCCGTCGGATAGTGCCCGGGACATCATCCCCGAGGCAGCCCTAGATCTAAATCCAGGGCAGGTTGCGTTGCCTACGGACGGAGGGCTGGACCCCGCCCTGCAGGCCGCACACTTATCGATGGTGGAGCCGAACACGGGTCTCACCTCAGTGGAGGCATGTAACCCTGGGCCCTCGGACTCATATCTGGTTGTTGTTCCTAGTCCGCTTACTCTCGAGCCAGCCGAGCTAGGCTGGGCTCCAGTAATGGAGTTTACCGCTGCGGACATCTTTCAGCACTCGCCCTTTAGCGACATGCTAAACTCATTGAAGTCTCTCTCTTTGTTAGGAGGCTCTGGGCCGAACTATGTCCGGCTTGAGTGGGAAGCAGGCAACGAAGGAATTCGCTGCCCACCCACCACCCACTTTGTCGCCACGATCGATGATTTAAACGACGTACTTGACTTTGACTTCGAAGACATCAACGCTATGGACGACGATGCAAGGAGACATACAGGAGCCACCGCTCACAGGGCGGTGGACAACCACCTCTTCATATGATATATATATGGTGGACACTCCGAAAGAAACCAATGGCGATGAGGCAACGGAGGATAACCCCTCCAAGAAGAAAGAAAAGCATGGGCGTCGCCAGCGCCGCTCCAAGCCTCGCCAAGGCAATACCGGCACCGGATACGATAATAATCCGGACGGCGCCGACAATAAACACAACCCCGAACAGCCCGCCTTCGAGCAGGCCAAACAGGAAGACGGGCATGACAGCCCAGATGAACAGGCGACGGACGGGTATCCGGAGGAGGACAACTACATGCCCCTCTCCGAAGACGAGATTAGCCTCGGCGACGACAAGTTTGGCGTACCCGAAGACCCCGCAGAGCAGGAGCGCTTCAAGCGCCGGCTTATTGCCACTGCGAGAAGCCTGAAGAAGAAGCAGCAGCAGCAGCTCCAAGCTGATCAAGATCTGCTCACAGACAGATGGACAGAAGTCCTAGCATCCGAGGAATATGGACTCGAGCGCCCCACGGCTGACCGACCGCCTTGAGGTCGGGACAAAACGGCATATCAGCCAAAATACCAGCCTGTACCCCCGCATCGGTTTACTACGGCCCGGGGCAATACTCAGGACCTGTGCGATAAACTGGATAACGCCGCAGGACAACCAAGATCGATCTACGGATCACGGGGGCGCGCCGAGGCACATGACGATGACCGTCATACCGGATACACTAACAGCAAATCCGGCTGGGCCGAATACAACCAGTCAGACGCAGCCGGACTGCGCCGTGACATAGCCCGACATAGAGGCACCGCACATCCCCTCTGCTTCACTGATGAAGTGATGGATCATGAATTCCCAGAAGGGTTTAAACCTGTAAACATCGAATCATACGATGGCACCACAGACCCCGCGGTATGGATCGAGGATTTCCTTCTCCACATTCACATGGCCCGCAGAGATGATCTACATGCCATCAAGTATCTGCCCCTTAAGCTCAAAGGACCTGCCCGGCACTGGCTAAACAGCCTGCCCACAAATTCCATTGGCAGTTGGGAAAATCTGGAAGACGCATTTCTTGAAAACTTCCAGGGCATATATGTGCGACCTCCGGATGCCGATGACTTGAGCCGCATTACTCAACAGCCCGGAGAATCAGCCAGGAAATTCTAGACTCGGTTCTTAACTAAAAAGAACCAAATAGTCGACTGTCCGGACGCCGAAGCCCTGGCGGCTTTCAAGCATAATATCCGAGACGAGTGGCTCGCCAGACACCTCGGCCAGGAGAAACCCAAGTCCATGGCAGCTCTTACGACACTAATGACCCGCTTTTGCGCGGGCGAGAACAGCTGGTTGGCTCGCAGTAGCACTAAGCCACATTCTGGAATTTCAGATGTCCGGGACAATAATGGCAAGCCACGGCGCAACAGACACAAGCGACGGAACAACGGTGACAACACCAAGGATACGGCGGTCAATGCCAGATTCAGCGGACCCAAATCCGGTCAGCGGAAGAAGCCATTGAAGAGAAACAATCAGGGACCGTCCAGTCTAGACCGCATACAGGAATGCTCGTGCCAAATTCATGGCACCCCGGTCAAGCCAGCCAACCACACCAATAGAGACTGCTGGGTATTTAAACAGGCCAGCAAAATAAACACTGAAAACAAGGACAAGGGGCTGCACAACAACGATGACGATGAGCCCCGGCATCCGAACATGGGGGGACAGAAGAAATTTCCTCCCCAGGTGAAAACGGTCAACATGATCTACGCCACCCACATCCCCAAGCGGGAACGGAAGCGAGCGCTACGGGACGTATATGCGATGGAGCCAGTCGTCCCCAAATTCAATCCATGGCCAGCTTGTCCGATCACCTTTGATCATAGGGATCACCCTACTAGCATCCGTCATGGCGGCTCAGCCGCATTGGTTCTAGACCCAATCATAGACGGATTTCACCTCACAAGAGTCCTTATGGACGGAGGCAGTAGCCTGAACCTGCTTTATTAGTACACAGTCCGGAAGATGGGCATTGATCCTTCAAGGATCAAGCCCACCAAAACCACCTTTAAAGGTGTCATTCCTGGAGTAGAGGCCTGTTGCACGGGCTCTATAACATTGGAAGTGGTCTTCGGATCTCCGGATAACTTCCAAAGCGAAGACTAATCTTCGATATCGTCCCTTTCCGCAGTGGTTACCATGCCCTGCTCGGACGAACCGCATTCTCTAGATTCAATGCGGTACCACACTATGCATACCTCAAGCTCAAGATGCCAGGCCCGCGCGGGGTCATAACAGTCAACGGGAATATGGACCGCTCTCTCCGTACAGAAGAACATACTGCGGCCCTTGCGGCAGAAGTACAATGCGGCCTCCTCCGGTAAACCACCAATCCGGCGACGACATTTTCAAGCTCCGTCAAGCGAGGGGGGAACACCCCGCAGCAAGATCAGCAGGCACGACAAGAGCAGGACTAATAGTCCGGCCTCCGCTCAAATCCCATCAAAGCAGCATTCGTGCCTCGCGTATACAATTACGCACTCAAAATACCATGGGCACAGGCGGAGGCGTATCAGGGGCTCAGTCAACAGTACGGTATCATTTCATAACCTTTCCATTCACCCTTAAGGACATTGCTTTAGTGCAGGTTCTCCAGAATAGCCGGATTGTCGGACTTACATAGGAGAGGAAACCCAGGAGGCAACAGGCTTTGGGCACAGCAGGAAACACCCAGATGGAATCTATTTATGATTGTTGTTCCTGCTTTATCTATCTGTACGTAGCCTGCCCCTGGATAGGATATGTCAAATAATCCTATTTGTCTCCGCCAAATGCATACATTGTAAACATACGCTTAAACGTATTATTTATCAATGGGAGACCACATATAGCGTCAGCTTACTTATTTTTATTTGAGCATTTTCTATAAATGTCTATTTAGTTTTGCATTCGTACACTTTGATACGCGTAGTTTGCCAGGGGCTTCTTATGGTACCCCATAATACGGCAAGTCAAGTCCGAACACTTTCAACAGTGCGGCACCCCGAACTTATAACATTATATGCATCAGCTCCGAATCATGTCTTGGGTTACGGTTGGGATAGCCCAGCTCCCTTGCTTTGGTGCCTTACGTTCCGTTAATTCTGCTAAGGTACCGCAGGGAGAATTACTGTGATTGTGCCATGGTTCTTCCAGACGAGCACCTCAGTAGAGAAAGCACAAAATTGTCCGACATGATGTGGCGAGAGACTGGTCGCTGTTCGGGAGGTCTTAAAATCCTTAAAGATTTTTCTGCTTTAGGCGTTAATTCGGCTTTGTCCGATATAGGCATGTATAGCACCCCAATTCGGCCTTCCGAATTCTAGGGGCTTCGCCGAAATTTAAAATCATAGACTTCTATGGCTAAGTGAAGGTTATAAAGCTGTATAGTCTGATTGCCTGGTTCGCTGCGCTGGACACCTCCTTAAGGGACCAAACATTTGGATAAAGAGTGTCCGGGTTTTTCCACGAACACCCCAGTACTAGTTACATGGGGGCGGAAGCCGACGACTGGCCTACTTTCAGAATTTGAAAAACAGCCGCACAGAAGGTCATATTTTAAATCACAAAAGCGCTACATACCGCAAGTAACTTTGTCTTTAAATTACAAACATGACAGAAGCGAATTCATTCAAAAATTATGTCTTTGGTACATTCATCGGCCACGAGGCAAGCACCCTTCATAATGCCATCATAATACTTCTCGGGGACGCGATGCGGCTTGCCCTCCGGCGGCCCGTACTTCACCAGCTTCTCCGCATCCAGCTTGCCCCAATGCACCTTGGCGCGGGCAAGGGCCCGGCGGGCACCCTCAATGCAAACGGATCGCTTGATGACTTCCAGTCGCGGACAGGAATCCACCATCCGCTTGATCAGGCCGAAGTAGCTGGCGGGCAGAAGCTCGCCGGGCCATATACGGACTATGAGATCTTTCATAGCCACTTCGGCCGCCTTGTGGAGTTCGACCAACTGCTTCAGTTGGTCACTCACAGGCGTTGCATGTTCGGCCCCAGCATATTGGGACCAGAACAACTTCTCCGTTGAGCTCCCCTCCTGGGCACGGTAGAACTCTGCGGGATCTGATACGCTGCGTGGCAGGTCTGCGAATGCCCATGGAGAGCTCCGGATTCGAGTAAGTAAAAGAAACGCCTCCTCCACATGTTTGCTTTGCATAAAAAAATCTTACCCGCTGCTATTTTCTTGGCCTCCTGGATCTCTTGCTGAGTCCTCTCGGCTTCGGCCTTGGCGTCTTTTGTATTTGTAAGGGCCTTCGCAAGCTCGGCCTCCTTTGCTTTAAGCTCCCGCTCCGCAGACTCGAGCTTCTTGCCGAGCTCTTAGAGCTCTTCTTGTACCTCGCCCACTCGGGCCTCTTGCTTTTTGCGCTCCTTGAGTTCCAAGGCCGCTTTGTGTTCGGCCTCGGACAGTGCCTTCTTGAGAGGCGCCACTTTGGTGGTGGCCTCTGGTACCATATCATGACGTCTCGTCGTTAGCATAATCAAATTTTATTTACTATTCATTATATGAGAGAGGGGAACCATTCACCTTTCCTCTCCTCGAGCTGCCTCCTCGTGAGGCCGAGCTCTCCGTGCGCCCGCTCTAAGTCCTGCGTTAGGCCGGCGATTTCGGCCATGTGAGCAGCAGCGGCCAGCAGTATAGCCTGTTTATTTCAATTCAAACTTATTGTTAGACTCATGCGGATTATAATTGACCCTCCGTTTGGTTTTTCTTTCCGAACACCAAACAGAGTATCAGGGGCTACTACCTATCGGGTGGCAACTTCACATATTTTTACCGCTTACCTCAAAGCCTGTTAGGAGGCTGGTTCAGGTTTCAGTTAGTCCGCTCTTGGCGGACGAAACCTTCTGAATCACCGCACTCATGAGAGTACGGTGCTCTTCATCTAGGGAAGCGCCTCGAAGCGCTTCCGGCAGACAATCCGGCGCCTGGGGCGCAATGGAAGTCCTTGATACAGACGACCCTCCCTCCATAACAAGGGGCTGCCCGCCTAAGTACGAAACTACTGAAGGCTCCAGAACAGTGTTCGGCTAAGAGCCCGGCTTGCCGTGGCTCTCATCGACACGATCCGCGGGGACCTTGAACCCCGCGAGTCCGACGCCTGGGACGCCGCCTTGAGGCGCCTCCAGGGCCACCTCCGCCATCGTCGGGAGCCTTCGGGACAACACCTTTATGTTGTCCACAGGACGAGGAGACGTGGCCATCGGGAGTGAGTTCATTGCTGACTCACTCAAGGACCCGTCCGAAGACGACACACCCGGATGGGCCCTGGCCGGACTGCATACAAGTTCGGCATTATAAACAAAATTATGAAGCGAAAATTACGATTGAGCGTGGATACTTACGATCGCACAAGGGGCTTCTTCCTGGGCAGCCACCCTTCCTCGCTATCGGTGGCTGTGGCGGAGTAGTCCGGAAGGGATGCCTTTCCCTTCTTGGACGTCCTAGTCTCCCCCACCGGGGCGGCCTTCCTCTTCTTCCCTCCCCCGACACGGGGAGGTGGTGTTTCTCCTTGTTCCTCCCCGCCTCCGCGGGAGGAATCTGCCTCGTCGTATCAGACGACAAGGGTATGACGGCCTTACGCCGGGGGCCTCTCCTGGCCCCCTGGTTCGCCGTCTCAGGCCCCCCACCCTTTCCGGACGGGGCGGCCTCTTCTTCTTCTTCTTCCCCTTCGGGGGAGGAGTGCGCCTCGTCATCTTCGGACGAGGCTTGCGCAACCTTACTTCGGAGACCCTTTCGGGTCCCCGGGGCCTTCTTATCGACCTTCTTCTCCGGCCCCTTATAGGGCAACGGGACCAACATCTTTGTTAGAAGATCATTGGCTGGGCTTTCCGGCAACGGAGCCGGACTGTCGATCCGCTCCGCTGTCTCCACATACTCCTAAAACAAATATACACAATCACTTAAGAATTCCCCATGAGTACATTGGCAAGAACCGGACCCGGTGGCGGCCTGAGAACTCACCTGGGTAGGTTGCCGTGCGGCGTGGAGCCCGCGGTCCTCGGTTATGAGAGGAGGTACTTCGGTGGCCTTGAACAACGCCTTCCACGCGTTCTTGTGCTTCATGCCATAGAGCCTCTGGAGCGTCCGGTGTTCGACCGGGACGAATTCCCACAGATTGAATGCCCGCCTTTGGCACGGCAGAATCAGGCGAATGAGCATGACTTGGATCACATTGACGAGCTTGATGTTCTTGTCCTTCATTCCCTTGACGCAGTTGATGATTCCGGTCAGCTCTGCAGATTCGCCCCATAACAGGCCCTTCTGTTCCCAGGAGGTGAGCCACATAGGGGTTCCAGATCAGAACTCGGGGGCCGGCGCCCAGTTGGCGTCGTGTGGCTCGGTGATGTAGAACCACCCCGATTGCCACCCCTCCACGGTTTCCGCAAAGGAGCCGTCAGGCCAGGTGACATTAGGCATTTTGCCCATCATGGCTCCTCCGCACTCCGCTTGCTGTCCGCTCACAATCTTTGGCTTCACGCAGAAGGTTTGGAGCCACAAGCCGAAATGAGGCTTGATGCGGAGGAAAGCCTCGCACATGATGATGAACGCCGAGATGTTGAGGACGAAGTTCGGAGCTAGATCATGAAAGTCTAGCCCGTAGTAGAACATAAGCCCGCAGACGAAGGGGTGGAGTGGAAACCCCAGTCCACGGACAAAGTGGGAAAGGAACACAACCCTCTCGTGGGGTCCTGGAGTTGGAATGACCTGCCCCTCGTCTGGTAGCCGATGCGCTATGTCTGCGGCCAAGTATCCGGCCACCCGGAGATTCGCGATCTTCTTATCCGTCGCGGTGGAAGCCACCCACTTGCCTCCTGCTCCGGACATGACTAACTATGCGGAGAAGACCTGGACTAGGGCGCTGGAGCTCGAGGGGGCAAGAGTATGCGAGGGGGGAAGAAGGCGTGGGTAAAAATGAGGAACTCTTATCCCTTTATAGAGGCGACGAAAGCAGTGTGCCTCCCCACTAGCCTGTTGAGAATCGCTCACTTCCCAAGCGCCACGATTGATGGCACGGGGGGATTACCCATACACGTATTGATGAGAATCCCGTGATAAGGGGACATGATCTCTGCTTTGACAAGACATGTCAAGGAAACCGCCTCGCAATGTGCGCTGTGGCTGGTTGTGAAAAAACGGTTCGAATAATGACCCGACTCTAATGGCATGTCATGTTGTCTAAAAGTTGTCAACTGAAGCATCATTCTCTCTACGGTGGTATGTGAAGATCATTTTGCAGATCCGGACACGACCTATGTGTTCGATGATAACCTTGGAGTATTCGGAGAAGGAACCCGCCTTGCAATGCCGAAAACAAGACTACGCGCCGGACTCATCGTCATTGAAGCCTGGTTCAGGGGCTACTGAGGGCGTCCTGGATAAGGGGGTATCCGGACAGCCGGACTATATTCATCGTCCGGACTGTAGAAGCATCAAGATACAAGACTCAAGACTTCGGCTCGTGTCCGGATGGGACTCTCCTTTGCGTGGAAGACAAGCTTGGCGATCCGGATATTATGTTTCCTTCCTTGTAACCGACTCCATGTAAACCCTAGCTCTCCAGTGTCTATATAAACCGGAGAGCATGGTCCTTAGAAGGCTGATCACAATTACAATCATACCATCATAGGCTAGCTCCTAGGGTTTAGCTTCTATGATCTCGTGGTAGATCTACTTTTGTATTCCACATATCTTCAATATTAATCAAGCAGGAAGTAGGGTTTTACCTCCATCGAGAGGGCCCGAACCTGGGTAAACATTGTGTCCCTTGCTTCCTGTTACCATCAGCCTAAGACGCACAGATCGGGACCCCCTACCCGAGATCCGCCGGTTTTGACACCGACAACAACCAACACATTATCAGTTATTAGACGACTAGGAACAAAAGCACTTTGTGTTTGAGAAATTATCTCGGGTAAAATTTTCTTAAGCCTATTCACAAGCATCTTTGATACAATCTTATAAACCACATTGCAAAGGCTGATGGGTCTATACTGAGTGATTACCTCTGGGCACTCCACCTTTGGAATCAGTACAATATTTGTTGAGTTCCACCCATCCGGTATCTTCTTCCCATTAATAGCAACTAGGACCTCGTCAGTAAGATCATCACCAATAACGTGCCAAAACCTTTTAAAGAATAGTGCATGAAGCCCATCAGGGCCTGGAGTCTTCATATCTCCAATCTGGAAAAGAGCTTTGTGTACCTCCTCCCTAGTATATGCAGCAGTAAGGAAATCATTCATAGGCCTTGTCACACGTGGTTTAACCAAGTTCAAAAGGCTCACGTCGGTTCCTAGCACATCAGAAGTAAAAAGACCAGTGAAATAATCACGAATAAGAGGTTTTAGATTATCATTGCCTTCTGTCCATACATTACCCACACCCTTTAGTTTTTTTATTAGGTTCCTCCTCCTATGAGCAGAAGCAAAATGTTGAAAGTAAGAGAAATTTCGGTCGCCTCGGTGAAGCCAGCTCACCCTTCCTCTTTGTGCCCAATATATTTCATCTTGCTCTAATAAGTTTCAATCAACACAACTAGTTCCTTCTGCTTCATACTGACCTCGGTAGAGAAGGGTAAGTGCGTAAGCGCCTCGAGGTCTTTCTGAGCCTTCCTTAGACGGGCACGAGGTCCTTTCAGAACCTGCTTGTCCCAAACATAAAGGTCACCAAGCACTTCATCTATTTTTCCTTTTGCTGAATTACACAAACCCCGATGGTTAGCCTTTTGCCAGGCCGTTTTAACAATCTCTTCAACTGTATCTTCAGCCAGCCACCGGGCTTCAAACTTTTTCTTATGAATGGGGCTATTGTCGGCCACTCCAGAAAGATGATCCGTGTCAAGGAGTATGGGCCGGTGGTCCGACTTGCCCATTTCGATATTACACAAACCTGCCAGCGGATGCATGAGAATCCAACCGGCATTAGCCACGGCCCGATCAAGTCTCTCCCGTAGACCCCCGCGAAACCACGTAAACTTGTCACCCTCGTAGCCAATATCCTCTAACATACAATCTGAGAGTGTATCTTGAAAAGCTTGAAGTCGTGAATGATGTCGTGGGGCACCTCCTTCCTTTTCCGATGAGTACAAAATCTCATTAAAATCTCCAATAACCGTCCAAGGCAAACTGGATTGGGCATGAAGATCTCTGAGCATACGATACGTTCTATCTTTATTTTCCCAACTTGGCTCACCATAGAAACAAGTTAGCCTCCACATATCATCGCTTGGTCCAGCAACCGAAACATCAATGAAATCTAGAGTGGTAGTCCGGGAGTAGATCCTCACCTCCTTCTTCCAGACTAAGAGCAAACCACCCTTTCTTCCATCCAAAGATGGGGCAACGATCCTATGATCCATGCACAGCTTAACCATCGACTCATCTACCTTACTTTCATCCAGATGTGTCTCCGATAGAAAGAACGCATCAGGGTTGTGTCGCCTTTGGATGTCCAAAAGCGAGCGAACTGTCGGGGCTCTGAATACCCCGACAGTTCCAGCTTATGAGTTTCATTGCGTCCGGCGATCCCCTAGAGCAGGCGTCGCCGATATTAAATCAGTGTCAACAAAATAATCTCCATCCATAGTCTTGGTCCTATTGATTTTCCATGAGCCAGTGTCAGATGCATATAGTTCAGGAGGCCTTTTCCTCATCGAGTAATCCTTGCACGTGTCCTGATGGTGTTCCCAATCAGAAGCAATCTGTGTCCTCCTAGAACTCAACCTGTGTACTGGTTTGTCACGAAGCCCAGCTGCAAGTCACTCCTCGCCAAGCACCACCAGAATCTGTGCGAGTTCAAACCATCCCGGCAGCCACGACAGCTTCGCAACAACGGCCGCCATCTTTAATCTTGAAACCCTAGTACGACGAGGAAAGACGGACTGTGGATAATCCCTAGACCCGGGACCCCGTCGCTGGACCAGCTGGGCAGCCCGAGCGGTGCACAACGGAGGCGTCCGGTAGGGGAGAATGCTCAACAACGGCGCCGCAGTCGAGAGAAAAAAACCCTAATGAGAGGGGACGCCACGGTCTTTTCAGCAGCCTACCCATGTAACCATGTTTAAGTGCAGGGAGAAGGGGGCCGTGCAAACACAAAATTAAGTCTAGTGTTTATGTCCCTACACCCGGCCTACATGAAGGCAAAGGGGCTGGAGTTTTAAAAAAAGAAAAAGGAAATTGTAAGCCGAGCACATCATTAGTGGTACTTGGTTTATAGAGCCAACCGTCACGCAGACGTTAAGTACATTGAGGATGGACTGGACAAATTGCAGCCATACAGTGCCGAGGCTATGCGTTTTCCATAGGTACACCGAGTGTTCCTTGTAAGTTGAACACATTTTAACGGTATTCGGCTTAGCGCGTGATATGCTGAGAGTCCGCTTTATACTGTGTACTTTTTTGAGGGTACTCGGCTTAGGTGTCTATAAGAGAGTATCCGACAAATAACACTCCGCGTCAGTATAAGCACTCGGCTACGAATGCTTTTTTCTTGTAGTGGGAGGGACGCCAGTGGCGGCAAAGCATCCGACTAGTGCGTGTGTGCCAAGTCGTTTCTCCTTCCACCCTTTGCTCTAGCTATGCACAGCCGTGGCAAATGGCGGCACCAGAGGAGGAGTTCTAGGGCCCATAATTTGGCAAAACCGGCCGTCCAACGCTGCTCTAACGCTCTATTATCAGTTCTTCCGCCCTTGATGATGACATATACGTATGGATGCTAAATAACCTTCCAAACATTGTTAACGTATACTACTACTTAACTTAGTGTTGTCCTTTACTCTCATGGATCTTGACATTGTCATAATTAAGGTGCAGAATCTTGGAAGAGGAAGATGGCAAAAATTTAGCTGCTCAAAAACTCTCCTAGCTACATAATGACATGAAAGTTTGAACATGACTCTTCAAGCCCGGACCGCAGAGCTCTTTCAAGTTTATAGACACTAGCCAGCTTTGCACTGATCATCCACATGCTCAGTTTCATGGGTCCCTTACAAACTCTGAGCCTGCTTGTGCTTGCCTCACTGGTCAGCTCAGCGGCGCCACCACCGTCCGGCTCCGGCCACCGCTTCACGCTCACTCACATTGACTCCAAAGGCGGCTTCACCAAGGCGGAGCTGATGCGCAGGGCCGCACACAGAAGCCGCCTCCGAGCGGCCACGGGGTTTTCTAGGCCAGGCCAAGGCTCCGCTCGGGCCAAGTTGAGTACCTCATGGAGCTCGCCATCGGGACGCCGCCTGTGCCGTTCGTCGCTGTCGGTGTCAAAATCGGCGGATCTCGGGTAGGGGGTCCCGAACTGTGCGTCTAGGCGGATGGTAACAGGAGACAAGGGACACAATGTTTTTACCCAGGTTCGGGCCCTCTCGATGGAGGTTCGGCCATCCGGACACCCCCTAATCTGGGACACCCTCAGTAGCCCCTGAACCAGGCTTCAACGACGACGAGTCCGGCGCGCAGATTGTCTTCGGCATTGCAAGGTGGGTTTCTCCTCCGAATACTTCATAAAAGATTTTGAACACAAGGATAGTGTCCGGCTCTGCAAAATAAGTTCCACATACCACCATAGAGAGAATAATATTTACACAAATCTAATCTGCTGACGTATTCCGTAGCGTGTCGTGCTACAGCCAAGCCTTTATTCGTTTTACTGTCCCACCTCAGCGCGTTTAGCGAGGCGGTTTCCTTGGCACGTCTTGACAAAGCAGAGATCGTGTCCCCTTATTCCGGGATTCTCATCAATACGGGCGTGGGTAACCCAACCGCGCCATTAATCACGACGCTTGGGAGATAAGCGAGTTTTTCCAGGCTGGCGGGGGCACATAGTTTCGGTCGCCCATATAAGGGGATAAGAATCCACCCTTTCCATCTACGCCTTCCTCCTCCTTTGCTTATCCATTCCTGCGCACTCGAGCTCCAGCGCCCAAGTCCGCATTTCCCACCTCAACCTTGTCCAACCATGTCCGGAGCGGGAGGCAGGTGGATGGCCTCCACCGTCACGGAGGGGCACATCAAAAAGTTGAGGAAAGCCGGATACTTGTCCAACGACATTGCGCACCGGCTCCCGGATGAGGGGCAGCTCATCCCCACCCCCAGGCCCCATGAGAGGGTGGTGTTCCTCACCCATTTCCTCCGCGGACTGGGCTTCCCACTCCACCCATTTGTCTGGGGGCTCATGTTCTATTACGGTCTGGATTTCCATGATCTGGCCTCGAACTTCATCCTCAACATCTCGGCGTTTATCGTCGTGTGCGAGGTCTTCCTCCGCATCAAGCCCCACTTCGGCCTATGGCTGAAGACCTTCAGTGTCAAGCCGAAGGTTGTGGGCGGCCGGCAAGCAGAGTGCGGAGGCGCCATGGTGGGCAAGATGCCCAACGTCACATGGCTCGAGGGCTCCTTTGTGGAAACCATCAAAGGGTGGCAATCGGGGTGGTTCTACATCACCAAGCCGCGTGACCCTGAATGGGCAACGGCCCCCGAATTCCAATCTGGCATCCCCACATGGCTCACCTCCTGGAAAGAGACGGGCCTGTTGTGGGGTAATTCGGAAGAGGTGACCGGACTCCAAACCTGCGTCCAAAACCTGGTGGACAAGAAGGTTAAACTTGTCAACGTAGTCCAGGTCATGCTCTTCCGCCGGATCCTCCCGTGTCAACGACGGGCTTTCAATTTGTGGGAGTTCGACCCGGCCCGGCACTAAACTTTGTCCAGGCTCTTTGACACAACGCACGAGGACGCCTGGAAGGTGCTATTCAAGAGCTTCGAGGTTCCCCCTCCCATCACCGAGGTTCGCGGATTCTGCGCAAAGCGCCAAGCCAGCGAAGTAAGCTTGTTTTACCCTTTACAGGATACTTGTTTTTCATAGTGTGACTCTATGCGGGATCTAAGCTCCCGCTCCTTTGACAGGACTGGAAGAAGACGTCCGGACAGTTTGACTGTCCGGTTCCCTTGCCCGAAGGCCCAGCGAATGCACGCTTAACGAAGCTGCTGTTCCCGGCACCTCACGTGGTGCCGGAGAAGAAGGCCAAGAAGAAGGCCATGGGAACTCGAAAGAGTTCCCGGCGCCTGGTGGTGTCGAATTCATCGCCCGACGACCCCGAAGCGCACTCCTCCTCCGAAGATG
Organism: Triticum dicoccoides; assembly: GCF_002162155.2. Taxonomy (NCBI): domain Eukaryota; kingdom Viridiplantae; phylum Streptophyta; class Magnoliopsida; order Poales; family Poaceae; genus Triticum; species Triticum dicoccoides. The sequence continues at coordinate 146,648,048 of NC_041385.1, forward strand.
AGGAGGAGGAAGAAAAAGCCTCCCCCCTCCAACGGGGGGAGGAAAGAAAAGGAAGGCCGCCCCAACTGGGGAGGCCGGAGGGTCCAAGAAGGGGAAGACCCTTCTTCCGGACTAAGCCTCCGACGCCGACGCCGGCAGAGAGGAGTGGCCATCCAAGGCCAAGCCCCTAGCCAAATCGTAAGTATCCGGATACCAGAATAACTCATGGTGTTCCTTTATTGCACAGTACCTTCTGACACCGAATATAATCGTGCAGTCCGCCCAAGGCTCAGCTCAACGATTCGTCGAGCGGCTCCCTGGATTCGTCGGATGTGAATAGTCTTTCACCCCCGACTGCTACCTCCCCCCGCCCTACGGACGATGCCGAGGTGGAGTCCCAAAAGGGGCTAAGCCAGGAGGAGGTGGTCCTGGAGGCGCCGCAAGGCGACCTCCCAAACTCCAGGCCCAAAGGGGATAAAACCCTAGAGGGATCTAAGTCCGGCCCTGGGTCGGACACCGCACCGGAACCTTCAGTGGTTCCGGAGTCCGGCAGGCACCCCCCTCGCAAGAAGGGCACGCCTACAACCCCGGTGGCCTCCGTCCAACCGGAGGCACCGGACAATTTGCTGGAGGTGCTTAACGGTGCCTCCATCGACGAGGAGCACCGTACTATTATTTGTGCGGTGATCCAGAAGGTTCAGTCCGCCAAGGGCGGGCTGACAGAAGCCTGTGCCAGCCTTCTAACAGGCTTTGAGGTATGTATTTAAGACATGTAAAAATATTACCGCATAGACAGTAGCCCCTGATGCTCAGTTTGGTGTTCGGAAAGAAAAGCCGGACTGAGAATCTAAAAAGATATACGCAGGAGTCTAACATAAATATGTCAATATGGTAATGCAGGCTGCGCTGCTAACCTCTGCCGCACTGACTGCGGAGGTCGATGCATTGAAGCAGAGCCTCGAACGGTCCGAGAACGAGCTCGGCCTTGCCAAGAAGCAGCTCGAGGAAAAGGAAGGTAGGTAGTACCTTATGTAAGTATATATAAAAATACCTGGTTGCAAATAGTGACAGGACCAACGTGAATGTTACAGGGGCCACAACCGAGGTGGCAACCCTGAAGGAAGCATTGTCCAAGGCCGAAGACAATGCAGTCATGAAGCGCACCGAGCGAGAGAAGCAGGAGGCGCGGGCGGAGAAGGTGCGGCAAGAGCTCCATGCTCTTGTGAAAAAACACGAGAGATTGGAGCTTGACTCAAAAACTCGAGAGTCCGAGCTTGCCTCGGCCCTTGAGAGCGCCAAATCCACCAAGGCCGAAGCCCAAAAAGCCCTCCAGGAAATTGAGGCGATGAAGAAGATAGCGGCGGGTAAGGCATTCTTTATGCAAAGCAAGCACGCGAAAGTGAATTACTTGTTACTTACCCGGGTCCGGAGCTCTCCAGGAGCATTCATAGATCTGCCCCGCAGTGTGTCCGACGCCGCCGCATTCTACCGAGCCGAGGAAGGGAGCTCGACGGAGAAGGTGTTCTGGTCCCAGTATGTTGAGGCCGGACACCCGGTGCCCTTGAGCGACCAGCTGAAGCAGCTGCTCGAGCTCCATAAGGTAGCCGAACAGGCCATGAAGGGCTTAATAGTCCGGCTGTGGCCTGGGGAGGTTATGCCTGGGAGCTACTTTGGGCTGGTGAGGCGGCTGGTGGATGCCTGTCCATGGCTTGAAGTCATCAAACGCTCCGTATGCATCGAAGGCGCCCGTAGGGCCCTTGCCCGTGCTAAAGTGCACTGGGGCAAGCTGGATGCTGAGAAGCTGGTGACAGATGGGCCACCGGAGGGGAAGGAGCATCACAGGCCGGAGATGTATTATGAGGGCGTCCTGAAGGGTGCCCGCCTTGTGGCGAACGAATATTCGAAGGATTTAATTTTTGAGTAAACTCGCTCGTGTTTATCCTGTGCGCTGAAAACTTGTTCATATGCGCTAAGCAACGCTTTTTGAATTTAAAATATTACCTTCTGTGCGGCCGTTTATTAAATCTGAGAGATGCAAGTCGTCGGCTTCTACCCCCATGCCATGAGTGCTGGGGTGTTCGGGATAAACCTGAGCGCTCTTGTTCCCATTCTTGGGTCCTTTGAGGGAGGCGCTCAGCACAACGAACAAGATAATCGGACTATAATGCTTATCATTCTCACTTAGCCATATAATTCTATAATTTTAAATTTCGGTGAAGCCCCTAGTATTCAGAAGACTGAGTCCGGGGCGCTATCCACGCCTAGGCCGGACAAAGCCAGCTCCTCGCTCTAAGCGGCATAAGTCTTTAGGGACTCGAAAAACCTCTCGAACAGCGACCAGCTCTCGCCCTATCATGACGGTCAGTTTTAGCTTTCTTTACTAAGGTGCTCAACCCAGCTCAACTGAGGCACAATCGCAGTAGTTCTCCCAGCGCTACCTTAGCCGATATAGCGGAACGTAAGGTACCAAAACATGGGAGCCGGGCAAACCCAACTATTGACCCAAGAGATGATTCGGAGCCGATGCATATAATGCTATAAGTTCGGGGTGACGCACTCGTGAGAGTGTTCGGTCTTCTCACACCATATTCTGGGGTACTTAAGCCCCTGGTGTATTGGCCGTACCAAAGTGTACGGTTGCATAATGTCATAACTGAACATATTTACATAAAAAATGAATGCACTAATAGACAAGACCTATGTATTGTTTATTAAAGGGCTGCTATGAAAGTAGAATGATACAAATAGTGCGATGAGCAAGAGATGGGATTATTTGACATGTCCCCCTCCAGGGGCAAGCTGCGAGACTTTAAGTAAGGCAGGTATTTAGCTCGTTATAGAGACCACCTGGACATTCGACGTGGCTTGCTGTCTCCCTGGCTGTTGCATCGTGTGTTCGGCAATTGTACTGCCGGACAGGCCTTCCTGAGAGTGGAGTCCTGAAAGTAAGAAAAGAGAAATTTCAAAATCGGGAGCCCCTAGTGCGGTTGAACCGCATTCTGAGCGTGCCGTGGTTGTGCCCCTCCCCTTATGCCCATGGTATTTCCAGAGCGTAATTATGTACGCGTGGTACTAGTTTCGCAATCTCGCGAGGGCTGGGGTTGGGGCCGCACTGCTATGCTTGCTCGGAACATGCCATACGGTCTTGTTGTAGGTTACTTCGGGCGCGCTTGACAGTGTCCGGACGTTTAACAGCCGGACTATAGAATTGCCTTGAGAGGCTACTTTGTACTTCCGCCGCGAGGGCCGCCGTGTGCTCCTCTGTTCGGAGAGAGAGTTTGGTGTTTCCATTGACCGTAATGACTCCTCGAGGGCCTGGCATCTTGAGCTTGAGGTATGCGTAGTACGGCACCGCATTGAACTTTGCAAATGCGGTTCGCCCGAGCAGGGCGTGATAGCCACTGCGAAACGGGACTATGTCGAAGATTAACGCCTCGCTTCGGAAATTATCCGGGGATCCAAAGACCACTTCGAGTGTAACTGAGCCTGTACAGCTGGCCTCTACACCTGGTATGACGCCTTTAAAGGTCGTCTTTGTGGGTTTAATCCTTGAGGGATCTATGCCCATTTTTCGCATTGTATCCTGATAAAGCAGGTTCAGACTGCTGCCGCCGTCCATGAGGACTCTAGTGAGGTGAAATCCGTCAATGATTGGGTCTAGAACCAATGCGGTGAATCCACCGTGACGGATGCTAGTGGGGTGGTCCCTTCGATCAGAAGTGATCGGGCAGGAGGACCATGGGTTGAACTTTGGGGCGACTGGCTCCAACGCATATACGTCCCTGAGTGCATGCTTTCGCTCCCTTTTGGGGATCTGGGTTGCGTATATCATGTTTACCGTCCGCACTTGTGGGGGAAAACCCTTCTGTCCTCTGTTGTTCGGCGGCCGGGGCTCCTCCTCGTCATCACTATGCAGCCCCTTGTCTCTATTTTTGGCACTTAACTTGCCTGCCTGCTTGAACACCCAACAATCCCTGTTGGTGTGATTGGCTGGTTGTTCGGGGGTGCCGTGTATCTGGCACGAGCAATCGAGTATCCGGTCCAAACTGGACGGGCCCGGAGTATTTCTTTTGAATGGCTTTTTCTGCTGACCGGGTTTAGAGCCTCTGAATCCGCCATTAACTGCCGCATCCTCAATATTGTCGCTGTTAATGCGGCGCTTGTGCTTGTTGTGACGCGACATGCCATTGTTGTCCTTGGTATCCGAATTACCAGGGCTTTTGGTCATGTTATTACTACAATCTAGCCAGCTGTCTTCTCCCGCGCAAAAGCGGGCCATGAGTGTTGTGAGGGCTGCCATGGATTTCGGCTTTTCCTGTCCTAGGTGCCGGGCAAGCCATTCGTCATGGATGTTATGTTTGAAGGCTGCAAGGGCCTCTGTGTCCGGACAGTCGACGATTTGATTTTTCTTGGTTAGGAACCGTGTCCAAAATTGTCTGGCCGATTCCTCTGGCTGTTGAATTATGTGGCTTAGGTCGTCGGCGTCTGGTGGTCACACATAGGTGCACTGGAAATTGTCAAGGAATGTGGATTCCAGGTCCTCCCAGCAACCAATTGACTATGTTGGCAAGCTGTTAAGCCAATGCCGAGCTGGTCCTTTAAGCTTGAGTGGGAGGTATTTGATAGCGTGTAGATCATCGCCGCGGGCCATGTGGATATGAAGGAGATAATCCTCGATCCATACCGCTGGATCTGTTGTGCCATCATATGATTTGATGTTTACGGGTTTAAAACCCTCGGGGATTTGATGATCCATTACTTCGTCTGTGAAGCATAGTGGGTGTGCGGCGCCTCTGTACTGGGCTATATCATGACGTAGCTCATATGAGCTTTGCCTTCCATGTTCAGCATGGCCGTATTTGTCATATCCGACGCGACGGTTATCGTCACGTGTTGTGGGGCACCCACGCAATCCGTAGATCGATCTTGTTTGCGTTGCCTTGTCCTCCAATATGTCACGTAGGTCTGGTGCATTTCCCCGTGCCTTGGTATTTTTTGAGTGGCGCCGGGGTGCGGCTTGAATGGATGGCCGAGAGGCCTCTCTGTCGCGGCCACGAGGTGGCCGGTCGGCCGCGTCCTGCGTTGGTGATGTAGGTTTAGGTGCTTCCTCCTCTAATTGGGGTAGCAGCCTGCGCTTTGGGTAGCTCTTGGAGGGGCGTTCGAGTTTGTACTCTTCGGCCGCCAGGACTTCAGTCCATCTGTCGGCTAGCAAATCTTGGTCAGCTCTAAGCTGCTGCTGTTTTTTCTTGAGGCTACTCGTGGTGGCCATAAGCCTGCGTTGGAAACGCTCTTGTTCGACGGGATCCTCAGGCACGACAAATTCGTCGTCGGCGAGGCTTGCCTCGTCTTCGGAGGGAGGCATGTAATTATCGTCCTCTACCTCCCTGTCTGCCACTCTCTTATGAGGGCTGGCTTCTCCATCCTCCTGCGCTGAATCCTGCTGGAGGGGGTTGTCTTCCGCACTATCTGGGGTATTATTGTCTCCGGTGCCAGAATCGCCGTTTTTGCTTTGGTGGGATTTAGAGCAGCGCCGCTGACGCCGGCGCTTAGGCTGTTTCTTGGAGGGGTCATCCTCCGTTGTTCCATCGCCACTCCCTTCTTTCGGGGTGTCCAGTGCCCTATAGGCGCTGGTTCTTGGTCGTCTCCTGCATCGTTGTCCATACCGTTGATGTCTTTGGAGTCGAAGTCGAGCATGTCGGTTAAATCATCGACAGTGGCTACGAAGTGGGTGGTGGTTGGGCTTCGAATTTCTTCATCGTCCGCATCCCAACCTTGCTGACCGTAGTCCGGCCAAGGCTCTCCGGATAAAGAGAGACTTTAGTGAATTCAGGATGTTGCCAAAGGGCGAGTGCTGAAAGATGTCCGTGGCGGTGAACTCCATGATCGGCGCCCAATTGGGTTCGATCGGAAGGGGTGCGGAAGGTTCGGAGTCCGGAAAGGAGCCCGGCACCTTGGAGTCACGAGCTTCGCAAAGGACGAGGCTGGTATTCGGCTCGATCGCCGTAGAGATTGCAGCCCCCGAGGCGGTGTCCAACCATCCATCCTCGATTAGCGTAGTCGGCTCCGAGCTAAAGGTCGGAGCGGACACTGGGGCGGCCTTCGGGGCACTGTTCGGCGGCAGAGCTAGATCATGCCCGTCATGACAGTGCGGCGTGTTAGGTTGTGGCTCGAATCCGTCGAAGATCAAATCCCCGCGGATGTCGGCCGTGTAGTTCAAACTCCCAAATCTGACCTGATGGCCAGGGGCGTAGCTTTCGATCTGCTACTGATGGCCAAGCGAATTGCCCCGCAGTGCAAAGCCGCCGAATATGAAGATCTGTCCGGGGAGAAAAGTCTCACCCTGGACCGCATCATTGTTGATGATCGGAGGAGCCATCGGGCCTAAAGGTGACGACACAGAGAAACTCTCAATGAAAGCACCAATGTCGGTGTCAAAATCGGCGGATCTCGGGTAGGGGGTCCTGAACTATGCGTCTAGGCGGATGGTAACAGGAGACAAGGGACATGATGTTTTTACCCAGGTTCGGGCCCTCTCGATGGAGGTAAAACCCTACTCCTGCTTGATTAATATTGATGATATGGGTAGTACAAGAGTAGATCTACCACGAGATCAGAGAGGCTAAACCCTAGAAGCTAGCCTATGGTATGATTGTTGTTCGTCTTATGGACTAAAACCCTCCGTTTTATATAGACACCGGAGAGGACTAGGGTTACACAGAGTCGATTACAATGGGAGGAGATCCACATATCCGTATCACCAAGCTTGCCTTCCACGCCAAGGAAAGTCCCATCCGGACGCGGGATGAAGTCTTCAATCTTATCTTCATAGTTCAGGAGTCCGGCCAAAGGTCATAGTCCGGCCATCCGGACACCCCCTAATCCGGGACTCCCTCAGTCGCCCTCTTCGACACCGGCAGCGACCTCACCTGGACGCAGTTTCAGCCATGCAAGCTCTGCTTCCCGCAGGACACGCCCGTCTATGACCCGACTGCCTTGTCCAGCTTCTCCCCTCTAACCTGCTCCAGCAACGCGTGCCTGCCCGTGTGGAGCCGTGGATGCGCCCCTAGCTCCCTCTGTGGCTACCGCTACGCCTACGGCGACGGCTCCCACTCGGCTGGCGTCCTGGGCACGGAGACGCTCATGTTCGGCTCTGGCCCCGGCCAAGTACTGGCCGCCTTTGCCGGAGCTGTCGCGTTCGGCTGCGGCAGAGACAACGGGGGCGACTGGTACAACTCCACCGGGCTGGTCGGCTTCGGTCGCGGGAGCCTGTCCCTCGTGGCGCAGCTATGGTTCGGGAAGTTTTCCTACTGCCTCACCGGCTTCTTCAATACTAGTCTGGACAGCCATGTCTTGTTCGGCTCCCTCGCGGAGCTGGCCCACGGGGGCGGGGGCGGCGCCGCCATGCAGTCGACGCCGCTTGTGCAGAGCCCACAGAGTCCATCGCGGTACTATGTTTCTCTCAAGGGCATATCGCTCGGCGACGCTCGCCTGCCGATCCCGAACAAAACCTTCAAGCTACACGCCGACGGCACGGGCGGGATGATTGTCAACTCCGGCACCATTTTCACGGTCCTCGTGGAAAGTGCTTTCAGGGTGGTCGCCAACCACGTGGCCGAGGTGCTCGACCAGCCGGCGCTCAACACGACGAGCCTGGAGAGCCCTTGCTTCCCGGCTCCCGCTGGTGAGCGGCAGCTCCCGGCCATGCCGGACATGGTGCTGCACTTCGTCGGCGGTGCGGACATGAGGCTGCATGGGGACAACTACATGTCCTTTAACGAAGAGGACTCGTCATTCTGCTTAAACATTGTTGGGACAACGTCGGCTTCGGGTTCGGTGCTGGGCAATTTCCAGCAACAGAACATACAGATGTTGTTCGACATCACCGTAGGGCAATTCTCATTTGTTCCCACCGACTGTAGTAAGCTCTGAGGTCTACCTGGACACCCTTTTTTACCAGCAAGCCTGAGGGCTTTTTACTCCTTATCAAAGATCGTTTCATCGTTTATAAGTGATTGCATGAGAAATGTAGGAGGTTCATCGACCCAGGTACACAAATCTGAATAAAACAGAAACAATCTAGCTATCTCATGAGCTGCCACATTTGCTTTCCTAGGGCATAACTCATAGGAAACATCGTCAAACGCACTTGCATGCAGGTGCAGTCATGAAAAATTGCTGAACTTACAGTTGCAGAAAACCCTCCTGAGATAAGAGTAGATATTACCTGTTCATTGTCAGACTGAAGAATAATCCTGTAACGCCCCATTACTGAGCAAACCATATGCCATCTTGAGCCGCAGTAGCTTCAGACATAAGACCATTTGTTGCTCCTTCAATTCTGAAGCATCGAGCGGCCACGAATCCTCGATGCACTATTTTTTCATGCGTGGCAGCATGGGATCAAATGATATCCAATCAAAACACTTCCATGAATAAAGGGGTGGCTCTACAATTAATAGGATTGTGAAAGAAACACTATACGAAAAAATTTGTATGCCAAGGAGTGTATTTCCATGGACACTTGGCACAAAGCACTACATAAAAAATATAAGCACAAAGCACTACAGCGTAAGCCAACAATCAACCCTAAGTCCCTAACACATGAAAATGGAGGACCTTTGTCTTAGACCATCATACGCCAAGCAAAGTTTGAGAAACGCCCGGTCAGACAAACACTAGTCATATTTCGGGAAAGGCACCCGGCTTATACACTATGTTCGATAAAATAGCTGCCACGTGGCCATGCTCACTACACTTGACGAGTCCATGACAGCGGGCGCTATAGTCCGTGACAACATGAACACTCGTCATATTTTCCCTTTCCTTTTTTGTATATGCAAAACCCTTCGTCTCTCGTAAGCCGAGTGATCAAGAGGAAACACTCATCTTAATTTTTGGATATCTTTGAGTTCATGCCCCCGCTCATGCCCCATCGAATTCTTGTTATTAGTTAAAGCACGCAACCAAGGCAAACCATGACGCTGCCTCACCCCGTCGCCTACCCTATTCAAGGGCACACATAGGTATGTTAAGAATTGTCTATGCTTGCCAATGCACTGCTAACATAGGAAGGAGACAAGAAATGACTATGGATTATAATTTGGTTTGTGAACCTTTTGATGTTTGGGGGATGGACTATTTCGGTCCATTCACTGCTTCATATGGGCATACTCCTATTCTTTTAGTTGTAGATTATGTTACCAAGTGGGTGGAAGAGATTCCGATGCATCATACCGATGCCCCTACTTCTATAAATATGATCAAGGACATCATCTTCCCCGGGTTTGGAGTACCTAAAGTTCTTATTACTAATGGACGGTCTCATTTTATACAAGGTATATTTAAAAGGGTCCTCCACAAGTATGAAGTTACACATCGTGTCGCGTCACCCTACTATCCACAAACAAACGGGCATGTGGAGTTGTCAAACCGAGAGGTGAAAACCATAGTTCAAAAGATGGTGTAGAAATCAAGGATGAATTGGGCACGATGAAGGAAATATGCCCTAGAGGCAATAATAAAGTTGTTATTTTATATTTCCTTATTCATGATAAAGGTTTATTATTCATGCTAGAATTGTATTGATTGGAAACTTAAATACATGTGTGAATACATAAACAAATACCGTGTCCCTAGTAAGCCTCAACTAGACTAGCTCGTTGATCAAAGATTGTTAAGGTTTCCTAACCATGGACGCGAGTTGTCATTTGATAACGGGATCACATCATTAGGAGAATGATGTGATGGACAAGACCCATCCGTTAGCTGAGCATAATGATCGTTCAGTTTTATTGCTATTGCTTTCTTCGTGTCAAATAGATGTTCCTTCGACTATGAGATTATGCAACTCCCAGATACCAGAGGAATGCCTTGTGTGCTATCAAACATCACAACGGAACTGGGTGATTATAAATATGCTCTACAGGTATCTCCAAAGGTGTTTGTTGAGTTAGCATAGATCGAGATTAGGATTTGCCACTCCGAGTATCGGAGAGGTATCTCTGGGCCCTCTCGATAATACACATCATAAGCTTGCAAGCAAACGACTAAGGAGTTAGTCACGAGGTGATGTATTATGGAACAAGTAAAGATACTTGCCGGTAGTGAGATGAACTAGGCATAAAGATACCGACAATCGAATCTCGGGCAAGTAACATACCCCTGGACAAAGGGAATTACATATGTTGTCATAACGGTTCGACCGATAAAGATCTTTGTAGAATATGTAGGAGCCAATATGGGCATCCACGTTCCGCTATTGGTTATTGATCGTAGAGGTTTCTCGGTCATGTCTACATAGTTCTCGAACCCGTAGGGTCTGCACGCTTAATGTTCGATGATGATATAGTATTATATGAGTTATGTGATTTGGTGACCGAATGTTGTTCGGAGTCCCGGATGAGATCACAGACATCACGAGGAGTCTCGAAATGGTCGAGAGGTAAAGATTGATATATAGGACGATGGTATTCGGACACCGGAAGTGTTTCGGGGGGTACCGAGTACTTATCGGGTCACCGGAAGGGGTTCCGGGCACCCCGGGCAAAAGATATGGGCCTTATGGGCCAAGAGGGGAAACACACCAGCCACAAAGGGCTGGTGCGCCCCCATTGAGCTGGCCTAGGAGGAGAAGGAAAGAGGGGAAGGGAAAGGAAAGAGTGGAATAGGATCCCCCCTTCCTTCCCTCTCCCCCCTCTTTCCTTCCCTCTCCGACAAACATGGGAGGGGGGGCGACCAAGGGCATGAGCCCAAGTAGGATTTGGACCTACTTGGGGCGCCCCTTGGCCTCTCCCCTCTCCCTCTCCTCTCTCCATCCCCCCTCTCCCCAGACAATTGCCTAGCCGTGTGTGGCTCCCCCCTCCGCCATTTACAAACCCGGTCATATTTTCGTAGTGCTTTGGTGAAGCCCTACGGAGATCACTTCACCATCACCGTCACCACGCCTTCATGCTGACAGAACTCATCTACTACCACGATGTCTTGCTGGATCAAGAAGGCGAGGGACGTCACCGTGCTGAACGTGTGCAGAACGCGGAGGTGCCGTGCGTTTGGTACTTGACCGGTTGAAGCGCGAAGAAGTTCGACTACATCAACCGCGTTGTGAAACGCTTCCGCTTACGATCTATGAGGGTACGGAGACACACTCTCCCCCTCGTCCATGGATAGATCATTGCGTGTGCGTAGAAATTTTATGTTTTCCATGCAACGATTCCCAACATTGGCATCATGAGCTAGGTATATGCGTAGATGATATGCACGAGTAGAACACAAAGAGTTATAGGTGGTGATAGTCATACTGCTTACCACCAACGTCTTATTTTGATTCGGAGGTATTGTGAATAAGCGGCGTGGACCAAACTTACATGTCCACGTACATGAGACCGGTTCCACCGACATACAAGCAACTAGTTTTGCATAAAGGTGGCCCGCTGGTGTCTGTTTCTCCTATTTTAGTTGAATCGAATTTGACTGCGACCGGTCCTTGAAGAAGGTTAAAACAACAAACTTGATAAATCACCGTTGTGGTTTTTCCATAGGTAAGAACAGTTCTTGCTAGAAGCCCGTAGCAGCCACATAAAACTTGCAACAACAAAGTAGAGGACGTTTAACTTGTTTTTGCAGGGCATGTTGTGATGTGATATGGTCAATACATGATGTGATATACGCTGTTGTATGAGATGATCATGTGTTGTAAATTTATCGGCAACCGACATGAGCCTTATGGTTGTCTCTTTATTGTATGAAATGCAAACGCCATCTAATTGCTTTACTTTATCGCTATGAGTTAGCAATAGTTGTAGAAGCAATAGTTGGCGAGACGACCACGATGCAACGATGGAGTCAAGGTGTCGAGCCGGTGACGATGGAGATCATGACGATGCTTTGGAGATGGAGATCAAAAGCACAAGATGATGATGGCCATATCATGTCACATATTTTTATTGCATTTGATGTTTATCTTTTATGCATCTTATTTTTCTTAGTACGGCGGTAGCATTATAAGTTGATCCCTTCACTAAATTTCAAGTTAAAAGTGTTCTCCCTGAGTATGCACCGTTGCTACAATTCATCGTGTTGAGACACCATGTGATGATCGGATGTGATAGACTCTACATTCACATACAACGGGTGTAAGACAATTTTGCACATGCAAAATACTTGGGTTAAACTTGACGAGCCTAGTATGTACAGACATGGCCTCGGAACACCAGAGACCGAAAGGTCGAACGTGAATCATATAGTATATATGATCAACATAGAGATGTTCACCGTTGATGACTACCCCATCTTACGTGATGATCGGACATGGGTTAGTTGATTTGGATCACGTATCACTTAGATGTTTCTTGAGGGATGTCTATTTAAGTGGGAGTTCTTAAGTAATTTGATTAATTGAATTAAAAATTTATCATGAACTTAGTCGTGATGCAAATTATGTTGTAGATCAATAGTTCGCGTTGTAGCTTCCCTATTTTTGATATGTTCCAAGAGAAAACTAAGTTGAAAGATGATAGTAGAAATAATGCAGACTTGGTCTGTGATATGAGGATTATCCTCATTGCTGCACAGAGGAATTATGTCCTTGATGCACCGCTAGGTGACAGACCTATTGCAGGAGCAGATGCAGATGTTATGAACGTTTGGCAAGCTCGAGATGATGACTACTTAATAGTTTAGTGTACCATGCTTTACGGCTTAGAACCGGGACTTCAAAATGTTTTGAACGCCATGGAGCATATGAGATGTTCCAAGAACTAAAATTGGTATTTCAGACTCATGCCTGTGTCAGGAGGTATGAGACCTACGACAAGTACTCCGCTCCTCACTCACGAGAAAATGGCCGGTCACCGGGATGCCCAGTCCCATGCTCAAATCAAATCAAAATAATTGCAAACAAAACTCCCCCAGGATTGTTGTTAGTTGGAGGCACCCGTTGTTTAGGGCAAGCGATGGATTGATGATTGTTGGTGGAGGGGGAGTATAAACTTTACCATTCTGTTTGGGAACCGCCTATAATGTGTGTAGTATGGAAGATATCGAGATCTCTCAGTTGTTATGTTGACAATGAAAGTATGCCACTCAAAAATATTATTTATCTCTATTTCAAAACTCGAGCTCTGGCACCTCTACAAATCCATGCTTCCCTCTGCGAAGGGCCTATCTATTTACTTTTATGTTGAGTCATCACCGTCTTATTAAAAAGCACCAGTTGGAGAGCACAGTTGTCATTTGTATCCATTACTATTAATTTATATTGAGTATGACTATGGCTGGATCTCTTTTACCATGAATTATAATGTCCATTCAATCCTTGATCTTCAGAGGTGCTCTCCATTTATGTTTTGCGGTCTCAGAAAGGGCTAGGGAGATACCATCTTGTTATATCATATTATGATTGTTTTGAGAAAGTGGTGTCATCCAAGATTTATTATTATTGCTCGCTAGTTGATTATGCCATTGATATGAGTAAACATGAGACCTAAGTGTTATTGTGAATATGTTTAGTTCATAATCTTTGCTGAAAACTTGAATGCTGGCTTTACATATTTGCAACAACAAGAGCAAACAGAGTTTGTAAAAGTTTTTCTTTATCACTTTCAGTTTGTCAACTGATTTGCTTGAGGACAAGCAAAGGTTTAAGCTTGGGGGAGTTGATACGTCTCCGTTGTATCTACTTTTCCAAACACTTTTGCCCTTGTTTTGGACTCTAACTTGCATGATTTGAATGGAACTAACCCGGACTGACGCTGTTTTCAGCAGAATTGCCATGGTGTTATTTTTGTGCAGAAATAAAAGTTCTCGGAATGATCTGAAACTTCATGGAGAATATTTTTAGAACTAATAAAAAATACTGGCGAAAGAATCAATACCAGGGGGCCCACACCCTGTCCACGAGGCTGGGGGCACTCCCTACCCCCTGGGCACGCCTCCCTGCCTCTTGGGCCCCCTGGTGCTCCACCGACCTCAACTCCAACTCTATATATTCATGTTTGGGGAGAAAAAAACAGAGAGAAGAATTCATCGCGTTTTACGATACGGAGCTGCCGCCACGCCCTAATCTCTCTCGGGAGGGCTGATCTGGAGTCCGTTCGGGGCCCCGGAGAGGGGAATCCGTCGTCGTCATCATCATCAACCATCCTCCATCACCAATTTCATGATGCTCACCGCCGTGCGTGAGTAATTCCATGTAGGCTTGCTGGACGGTGATGGGTTGGATGAGATTTACCATGTAATCGAGTTAGTTTTGTTAGGGTTTGATCCCTAGTATCCATTATGTTCTGAGATTGATGTTGCTATGACTTTGCTATGCTTAATGCTTGTCACTAGGGCCTGAGTGCCATGATTTTGGATCTGAACCTATTATGTTTTCATGAATATACGTGAGTTCTTGATCCTATCTTGCAAGTCAATAGTCACCTACTATGTGTTATGATCCAGCAACCCCGAAGTGACAATAGTCGGGACCACTCCCGGTGATGACCGTAGTTTGAGGAGTTCATGTATTCACTAAGTGTTAATGCTTTGGTCCGGTACTCTATTAAAAGGAGGCATTAATATCCCTTAGTTTCCAATACGACCCCGCTGCCACGGGAGGGTAGGACAAAAGATATCATGCAAGTTCTTTTCCATAAGCACGTATGACTATATTCGAGATACATCCCTACATTACATTGATGAACTGGAGCTAGTTCTGTGTCACCCTATGTTATAACTATTGCATGAGGAATCGCATACGACATAATTATCCATCACTGATCCAATGCCTACGAGCTTTTCACATATTGATCTTTGCTTAGTTACTTTACCGTTGCCACTGTTATGATTACTACAAAACTGCTACTGTTACTTTTGCCACTGTTACCGTTACTTCTATACTACTTTGCTACTAAATACTTTGCTGCAGATATTAAGTCTTTCAGGTGTGGTTGAATTGACAACTCAACTGCTAATACTTGAGAATATTCTTTGGCTCCCCTTATGTCGAATCAATAAATTTGGGTTGAATACTCTACCCTCGAAAACTGTTGCGATCCCCTATACTTGTGGGTTATCATTCGCAAGCATCAAATGATTCATAATCAAGTGATTCCAGAAGTCCATCTTTATGGAGTTTCTTTATGCGCTTTACACCAATATGACCCAAACGGCAGTGCCACAAATAAGTTGCACTGTCATTATCAACTTCGCATCTTTTGGCATCAATACTATGAATATGTGTATTACCACAATCGAGATTCAATAAACCATCAACATTGGGTGTATGACCATAGAAGGTTTTATTCATGTAAACAAAATAATAATTATTCTCTATCTTAAATGAATAACCGTATTGCAATTAACATGATGTAATCATATTCATGCTCAATGCAAACACCAAATAACATTTATTTAGGTTCAACACTAATCCCGAAAGTATAGGGAGTGCTCGATGATGATCATATCAATCTTGGAACCACTTCCAACACACATCACCACTTCATCCTCAACTAGTCTCTATTTATTCTGCAACTCCTGTTTCGAGTTACTAATCTTAGCAATTGAACAAGTATCTGTTGGGGAACGTAGTAATTTCAAAAAAACATTCCTACGCACACGCAAGATCATGGTGATGCATAGCAACGAGAGGGGATAGTGTGTCCATGTACCCTCATAGACCGAATGCGGAAGCGTTAGAACAACGCGGTTGATGTAGTCGTACGTCTTCACGGTCCGACCGATCCAAGTACCGAACGTATGGCACCTCCAAGTTCAGCACACGTTTAGCTCGATGACGTCCCTCGAACTCCGATCCAGCCGAGCTTTGAGGGAGTGTTCCGTCAGCAGGACGGCGTGGTGGCAATGATGATGTTCTACCGACGCAAGACTTCGCCTAAGCACCGCTACGATATTATCGAGGTGGATTATGGTGGAGGGGGGCACCGCACACGGCTAATAGATCTCAAGGATAAATTGTGGTGTCTATGGGGCCCCCCTGCCCCCGTATATAAAGGAGCTAGGGGGGAGGCGGCCGGCCAAGGAGGAGGGCGCGCCAAGGGGGGAGTCCTACTCCCACCGGGAGTAGGACTCCTCCTTTCCTAGTAGGAGTAGGAGAGAAGGAAGGGGAAGGGAGAAGGGAAGGAAGGACGGGGTGCAGCCCCTCCCCCTAGTCCAATTCGGGGGGGGGGGCCTGCCCTAGGTAGCCCCTCTCTCTTCCCCGTATGGCCCAATAAGGCCCAATACTTCTCCGGCAAATTCCCGTAACTCTCCGGTACTCCAAAAAATACCCGAATCACTCGGAACCTTTCTGAAGTCCGGATATAGTCGTCCAATATATCGATATTTATGTCTCGACCATTTCGAGACTCCTCGTTATGTCCCCGATCTCATCCGGGACTCCGAACTCCTTCGGTACATCAAAACAAAAAAACTCATAATATAACCATCATCTAACTATAAGCGTGCGGACCCTACGGGTTCGAGAACTATGTAGACATGACCGAGATACATTTCCGGTCAATAACCAATAGCGGAACCTGGAGGCTCATATTGGCTCCCACATATTCTACGAAGATCTTTATCGGTCAATCCGCATAACAACATACGTTGTTCCCTTTGTCATCGGTATGTTACTTGCCCGAGATTCGATCGTCGGTATCTCAATACCTAGTTCAATCTCATTACCGGCAAGTCTCTTTACTCGTTATGTAATGCATCATTCCGCAAATAACTCATTAGCTACATTTCTTGCAAGGCTTATAGTGATGTGCATTACCGAGAGGGCCCAGAAATACCTCTCCGACAATCGGAGTGACAAATCCTAATCTCGAAATACGCCAACCCAACATGTACCTTCTGAGACACCTGTAGAGCTCCTTTATAATCACCCAGTTATGTTGTGATGTTTGGTAGCACACAAAGTGTTCCTCCGGTAAACGGGAGTTGCATAATCTCATACTTATAGGAACATGTATAAGTCATGAAGAAAGCAATAACAATATACTAAACGATCAAGTGCTAAGCTAACAGAATGGGTCAAGTCAATCACATCATTCTCCTAATGATGTGATATCGTTAATCAAATGACAACTCATGTCTATGGCTAGGAAAATTAACCATCTTTGATTCACGAGCTAGTCAAGTAGAGGCATACTAGTGACACTATGTTTGTCTATGTATTCACACATGCATTATGTTTCGAGTTAATACAATTCTAGCATGAATAATAAACATTTATAATGAAATAAGGAAATAAATAATAACTTTATTATTGCCTCTAGGGCATATTTCCTTCAGTCTCCCACTTGCACTAGAGTCAATAATCTGGTTCACATCACCATGTGATTTAACACCAATATTCACATATGTATGTGATTAACATGTTGGGGAACGTTGAAGAAAATAAAAAAATTTCTACGCTTCACCAAGATCAATCTATGGAGTCATCTAGCAACGAGAGAGAGGAGTGCACCTACATACCCTTGTAGATCGCGAGCGGAAGCATTCAAGAGAACGTGGTTGAGGGAGTCGTACTCGTCGTGATCCAAATCACCGAAGATCCTAGTGCCGAACGGACGGCACATCCGCTTCAACACATGTACGGTTGGGGAAGACGTCTCCTCCTTCTTGATCCAACAA
Source organism: Triticum dicoccoides (assembly GCF_002162155.2). Lineage (NCBI taxonomy): Eukaryota > Viridiplantae > Streptophyta > Magnoliopsida > Poales > Poaceae > Triticum > Triticum dicoccoides. The sequence goes on from NC_041385.1 coordinate 146,665,643, forward strand.
GGGGGAAGGAGATGTTGATGGAGATCCAGCAGCACGACGGCGTGGTGGTGGAAGTAGCGGGGAATCTCGGCAGGGCTTCGCCAAGCTCAGCGAGAGGGAGAGGTGTTGCGGGGGGGAGGGAGGCGCCAGGGACTAGGGTGCGCAGCCCTCCCTCCCCCCTCTTTATATAGGGGCCCTGGGGGGGCGCCATCCCCCTAGAGATCCAATCTCAAGGGGGGGCGGCCAAAGGGAGGACTTGCCCACCAAGTCAGGTGGGGCGCCCCCATCCCTAGGGTTTCCAACCCTAGGCACAGGGGGAGGCCCAAGGGGGGCGCACCAGCCCACCAGGGACTGGTTCCTTTCCCACTTCAGCCCATGGGACCCTTCGGGATAGGTGGCCCCACCAGGTGGACCTCGGGACCCTTCCAGTGGTCCCGATACAATACCGATGACCCCCGAAACTTTCCCGGTGGCCGAAACTGGACTTCCTATATACAAGTCTTCACCTCCAGACCATTACGGAACTCCTCGTGACGTCGGGGATCTCATACGGGACTCCGAACAACTTTCGGGTTACCGCATACTAATATCTCTACAACCCTAGCGTCACCGAACCTTAAGTGTGTAGACCCTACGGGTTCGGGAATCACGCAGACATGACCGAGACAGCTCTCCGGCCAATAACCAACAGCGGGATCTGGATACCCATGTTGGCTCCCACATGTTCCATGATGATCTCATCGAATGAACCACGATGTCGAGGATTCAAGTAATCCCGTATACAATTCCCTTTGTCAATCGGTACGTTACTTGCCCGAGATTCGATCGTCAGTATCCCAATACCTCGTTCAATCTCGTTACCGGCAAGTCACTTAACTCGTACCGTAATGCATGATCCGGTGACCAACCACTTGGTCACATTGAGCTCATTATGATGATGCATTACCGAGTGGGCCCAGAGATACCTCTCCGTCATACGGAGTGACAAATCCCAGTCTCGATCCGTGTCCACCCAACAGATACTTTCGGGGATACCTGTAGTATACCCTTATAGTCGCCCAGTTACGTTGTGACGTTTGATACACCCAAAGCACTCCTACGGTATCCGGGAATTACACGATCTCATGGTCTAAGGAAATGATACTTGACATTGGAAAAGCTCTAGCAAACGAACTACACGATATTGTGCTATGCTTAGGATTGGGTCTTGTCCATCACATCATTCTCCTAATGATGTGATCCCGTTATCAATGACATCCAATGTCCATAGTCAGGAAACCACGCCTATCTGTTGATCAATGAGTTAGTCAACTAGAGGCTCACTAAGGACATGTTGTGGTCTATGTATTCACACATGTATTACGATTTCCGGATAACATAATTATAGCATGAATACTAGACAATTATCATGAACAAGGAAATATAATAATAATCATTTTATTATTCCCTCTAGGGCATATTTCCAACAGTCTCCCACTTGCACTAGAGTCAATAATCTAGTTACATTGTGATGAAGCAAACACCCATAGAGTTCTGGTGTTGATCATGTTTTGCTCGCGGAAGAGGTTTAGTCAACGGATCTGCGACATTCAGATCCGTATGCACTTTGCAAATATCTATGTCTCCATCTTGAACATTTTCACGAATGGAGTTGAAGCGACGCTTGATGTGCCTGGTCTTCTTGTGAAACCTGGGCTCCTTGGCAAGGGCAATAGCTCCAGTGTTGTCACAGAAGAGGGTGATCGGCCCCGACACATTGGGTATGACTCCTAGGTCGGTGATGAACTCATTCATCCATATTGCTTCATGCGCTGCCTCCGAGGCTGCCATGTACTCCGCTTCACATGTAGATCCCGCCACGACGCTTTGCTTGCAACTGCACCAGCTTACTGCCCCACCATTCAAAATATACACGTATCCGGTTTGTGACTTAGAGTCATCCAGATTTGTGTCAAAGCTAGCGTCGACGTAACCCTTTACGACGAGCTCTTCGTCACCTCCATAAACGAGAAACATATCCTTAGTCCTTCTCAGGTACTTCAGGATATTCTTGAACGCTGTCCAGTGTTCCATGCCGGGATTACTTTGGTACCTTCCTACCAAACTTACGGCAAGGTTTACATCAGGTCTGGTACACAGCATGGCATACATAATAGACCCTATAGCCGAGGCATAGGGGATGACACTCATCTTTTCTCTATCTTCTGCCGTGGTCGGGCATTGAGCCGAGCTCAATTTCACACCTTGCAACACATGCAAGAACCCCTTCTTAGACTGATCCATATTGAACTTCTTCAATATCTTATCAAGGTATGTGCTTTGTGAAAGACCTATGAGGCGTCTCGATCTATCCCTATGGATCTTGATGCCTAATATGTAAGCATCTTCTCCAAGGTCCTTCATTGAAAAACACTTATTCAAGTAGGCCTTAATGCTGTCCAAAAGTTCTATATCATTTCCCATCAAAAGTATGTCATCTACATATAATATGAGAAATGCTACAGAGCTCCCAGTCACTTTCTTGTAAACGCAGGCTTCTCCATAAGTCTGCATAAACCCAAATGCTTTGATCATCTCATCAAAGCAAATGTTACAACTCTGAGATGCTTGCACCAGCCCATAAATGGATCGCTGGAGCTTGTATACCTTGTTAGCATTCTTAGGATCGACAAAACCTTCCGGCTGCATCATATACAGTTCTTCCTTAAGATAGCCATTAAGGAATGCCATTTTGACATCCATTTGCCATATCTCATAATCATAGTATGCGGCAATTGCTAACATGATTTGGATGGACTTCAGCTTTGCTACGGGAGAGAAGGTCTCATCGTAGTCAACCCCTTGAACTTGTCGATAACCCTTAGCGATAAGTCGAGCTTTATAGATGTTAACATTACCATCCATGTTCGTCTTCTTCTTAAAGATCCATTTGTTTTCTATAGCTCGTCGATCATCGGGCAAGTCTGTCAAAGTCCACACTTTGTTTTCATACATGGATCCTATATCGGATTGCATGGCTTCAAGCCATTTGTTGGAATCTGGGCCTACCATCGCTTCTTCATAGTTCGAAGATTCACCGTTGTCTAACAACATGATTTCTAGGACAGGGTTTCCATACCATTCTGGTGTGGAACGTGTCCTTGTGGACCTACGAAGTTCAGTAGCAACTTGATCTGAAGTACCTTTATCATCATCATTAACTTCCTCTCCAGTCGGTGCAGGCACCACAGGAACATCTTCCTGAGCTACGCTACTTTCTGGTTCAAGAGGCAGTACTTCATCGAGTTCTACTTTCCTCCCACTTATTTCTTTCGAGAGAAACTCTTTCTCCAGAAAGGACCTGTTCTTGGCAACAAAGATCTTGCCTTCAGATCTAAGGTAGAAGGTATACCCAATGGTTTCCTTAGGGTATCCTATGAAGACGCATTTTTCCGACTTGGGTTCGAGCTTTTTAGGTTGAAGTTTCTTGACATAAGCATCGCATCCCCAAACTTTTAGAAACGGCAGCTTAGGTTTCTTCCCGGACCATAATTCATATGGTGCCGTCTCAACGCATTTAGACGGTGCCCTATTTAAAGTGAATGTAGTTGTCTCTGGAGCGTATCCCCAAAATGATAGCGGTAAATCGGTGGGTGACATCATAGATCGCACCATATCCAATAGAGTGCGATTACGACGTTCGGACACACCGTTACGCTGAGGTGTTCCAGGCGGCGTGAGTTGTGAAACGATTCCACATTTCCTTAAGTGCGTACCAAATTCGTGACTTAAATATTCTCCTCCACGATCTGATCGTAAGAACTTTATTTTTCAGTCACGTTGATTCTCTACCTCATTCTAAAATTCCTTGAACTTTTCAAAGGTCTCAGACTTGTGTTTCATCAAGTAGACATACCCATATCTACTTAAGTCATCAGTGAGAGTGAGAACATAACGATAGCCACCGCGAACCTCAACGCTCATTGGACCGCACACATCAGTATGTATAATTTCCAATAAGTTGGTTGCTCGCTCCATTATTCCGGAGAACGGAGTCTTGGTCATTTTACCCATGAGGCATGGTTCGCACGTGTCAAATGATTCGAAATCAAGAGACTCCAAAAGTCCATTTGTATGGAGCTTCTTCATGCGTTTGACACCAATGTGACCAAGGCGGCAGTGCCACAGATATGTGGGACTATCATTATCAATCTTACATCTTTTGGTATTCACACTATGAATATGTGTAACATCACGTTCGAGATTCATTAAGAATAAAACGTTGACCAGCGGGGCATGACCATAAAACATATCTGTTATATAAATAGAACAACCATTATTCTCGGATTTAAATGAGTAGCCATCTCGTATTAAACGAGATCCAGATACAATGTTCATGCTCAAAGCTGGCACTAAATAACAATTATTGAGGTTTAAAACTAATCCTGTAGGTAAATGTAGAGGTAGCGTGGCGACGGTGATCACATCGACCTTGGACCATTCCTGACGCGCACCGTCACCTCGTCCTTCGCCAGTCTCCGTTTATTCTGCAGCTCCTGTATTGAGTTACAAATATGATCAACCGCACCGATATCAAATACCCAGGAGCTACTAGGAGTACTGGTAAGGTAAACATCAATTACATGTATATCACATATACCTTTAGTGTTGCCGGCCTTCTTGTCTGCTAAGTACTTGGGGCAGTTCCGCTTCCAGTGTCCGCTTCCCTTGCAATAAAAGCACTCAGTCTCAGGTTTGGGTCCATGCTTTGGGTTCTTCCCAGCAACTGGCTTACCGGGCACGGCAACTCCCTTGCCGTCCTTCTTGAAGTTCTTTTTACCCTTGCCTTTCTTGAAACTAGTGGTTTTATTGACCATCAACACTTGATGTTCCTTTTTGATTTCCACCTCCGCTGATTTCAGCATTGAAAATGCCTCAGGAATAGTTTTCACCATCCCCTGCATATTGTAGTTCATCACAAAGCTCTTGTAGCTAGGCAGGAGCGACTGAAGGATTCTGTCAATGACCGCCTCATCCGGGAGGTTAATGTCCAGCTGGGACAAGCGGTTGTGCAACCCAGACATTTTGAGTATGTGCTCACTGATAGAACTATTTTCCTCCATCTTACAACTGTAGAACTTGTCGGAGACTTCATATCTCTCGACCCGGGCATGAACTTGGAAAACCATTTTCAGCTCTTGGAACATTTCATATGCTCCATGCTGTTCAAAACGCTTTTGGAGCCCCGGTTCTAAGCTGTAAAGCATGCCGCACTGAACGAGGGAGTAATCATCAACAGCGACTGCCAAGCGTTCATAACGTCTTGGTTCGCTGGGACGGGTGCTTCACCTCGCGGTGCTTCTAGGACATATGCTTTCTTGGCAGCTATGAGGATGATCCTCAGGTTCCAGACCCAGTCCGTATAGTTGCTGCCATCATCTTTCAGCTTGGTTTTCTCTAGGAACGCATTGAAGTTGAGGTTGACATGAGCGTGGGCCATTTGATCTACAAGACATTTTGCAAAGGTTTTAGACTAAGTTCATGATAATTAAGTTCATCTAATCAAATTATTTAATGAACTCCCACTCAGATAGACATCCTTCTAGTCATCTAAGTGATACATGATCCGAGTCAACTAGACCGTGTCCGATCATCACGTGAGACGGACTAGTCATCATCGGTGAACATCTCCATGTTGATCGTATCTTCTATATGACTCATGTTCGACCTTTCGGTCTCTTGTGTTCCAAGGCCATGTCTGTACATGCTAGGCTCGTCAAGTCAACCTAAGTGTTCGCATGTGTAAATCTGGCTTACACCCGTTGTATGTGAACGTTAGGATCTATCACACCCGATCATCACGTGGTGCTTCGAAACAACGAACTTTCGCAACGGCGCACAGTTAGGGGGAACACTTTCTTGAAATTATTATGAGATATCATCTTATTTACTACCGTCATTCTAAGCAAATAAGATGCAAAAACATGATAAACATCACATGCAATCAAATAGTGACATGATATGGCCAATATCATTTTGCTCCTTTTGATCTCAATCTTCGGGGCGCCATGATCATCATCGTCACCGGCATGACACCATGATCTCCATCATCGTGTCTCCATGAAGTTGTTCGCCAACTATTACTTCTACTACTATGGCTAACGGTTTAGCAATAAAGTAAAGTAATTACATGGCGTTTATTCAATGACACGCAGGTCATACAATAATTAAGACAACTCCTATGGCTCCTGCCAGTTGTCATACTCATCGACATGCAAGTCGTGATTCCTATTACAAGAACATGATCAATCTCATACATCACATATATATCATTCATCACATCCTTTTGTCCATATCACATCACAAGGCATATGCTGCAAAAACAAGTTAGACGTCCTCTAATTGTTGTTGCATGTTTTTACGTGGCTGCAATAGGGTTCTAGCAAGAACGTTTCTTACCTACGTCAAAACCACAACATGATATGCCAATTTCTATTTACCCTTCATAAGGACCCTTTTCGTTGAATCCGATCCGACTAAAGTGGGAGAGACAGACACCCGCTAGCCACCTTATGCAACTAGTGCATGTCAGTCGGTGGAACCTGTCTCACGTAAGCGTACGTGTAAGGTCGGTCCGGGCCACTTCATCCCACGATGCCGCCGAAACAAGATAAGACTAGTAGTGTCAAGTAAATTGACAAAATCTACGCCCACAACAAAATTGTGTTCTACTCGTGCATAGAAACTGCGCATAGACCTAGCTCATGATGCCACTGTTGGGGAACGTTGCAGAAAATAAAAAAATTATATGCTTCACCAAGATCAATCTATGGAGTCATCTAGCAACCAGAGAGAGGAGTGCATCTACATACCCTTGTAGATCGCGAGCGGAAGCGTTCAAGAGAATGTGGTTGAGGGAGTCGTACTCGTCGTGATCCAAATCACCGATGAAGATCCTAGTGCCGAACGGACGGCACCTCCGCGTTCAACACACATATGGTTGGGGAAGACGTATCCTCCTTCTTGATCCAGCAAGGGGGAAGGAGAGGTTGATGGAGATCCAGCAGCGAGATGGCGTGGTGGTGGAAGTAGCGGGGAATCTCGGTAGGGCTTCGCCAAGCTTAGCGAGAGGGAGATGTGTTGCGAGGGGAGAGGGAGGCGCCAGGGACTAGGGTGCGCAGCCCTCCCTCCCCCCTCTTTATATAGGGGCCCTGGGGGGCGTCGGCCCCCTAGAGATCCAATCTCAAGGGGGGGGCGGCGGCCAAAGGGGGGACTTGCCCCCCAAGTCAGGTGGGGCGCCCCCCACCCCTAGGGTTTCCAACCCTAGGCGCAGGGGGACGCCCAAGGGGGGTGCACCAGCCCACCAGGGGCTGGTTCCCTTCCCACTTCAGCCCATGTGGCCCTCCAGGATAGGTGGCCCCACCCGGTGGACCCCCGGGACCCTTCCGGTGGTCCCGGTACAATACCGGTGACCCCCGAAACTTTCCCGGTGGCTGAAACTGGACTTCCTGCGTACAAATCTTCACCTCCGGACCATTCCGGAACTCCTCGTGACGTCTGGGATCTCATCCGGGACTCCAAACAACTTTTGGGTTACCGCATACTAATATCTCTACAACCCTAGCGTCATCGAACCTTGAGTGGGTAGACCCTATGGGTTCGGGAATCACGCAGACATGACCGAGACAGCTCTCCGGCTAATAACCAACAGCGGGATCTGGATACCCATGTTGGCTCCCACATGTTCCACGATGATCTCATCGAATGAACCAAAGATGTTGAGGATTCAAGTAATCCCGTATACAATTCCCTTTGTCAATCGGTATGTTACTTGCCCGAGATTCGATCGTCGGTATCTCAATACCTCGTTCAATCTCGTTACCGGCAAGTCACTTTACTCGTACCGTAATGCATGATCCCATGACCAACCACTTGGTCACATTGAGCTCATTATGATGATGCATTACCGAGTGGGCCCACAGATACCTCTCCGTCATACGGAGTGACAAATCCCAGTCTCGATCCGTGTCAACCCAACAGATACTTTCGGGGATACCTGTAGTATACCTTTATAGTCACCCAATTACGGTGTGACGTTTGGTACACCTAGAGCACTCCTACGGTATCCAGGAATTACACGATCTCATGGTCTAAGGAAATGATACTTGACATTGGAAAAGCTCTAGCAAACGAACTACACGATCTTGTGCTATGCTTAGGATTGGGTCTTGTCCATCACATCATTCTCCTAATGATGTGATCCCATTATCAATGACATCCAATGTCCATAGTCAGGAAACCATGACTATCAGTTGATCAACGAGCTAGTCAACTAGAGGCTCACTAGGGACATGTTGTGGTCTATGTATTCACACATGTATTACGATTTCCGGATAACATAATTATAGCATGAATAATAGACAATTATCATGAACAAGGAAATATAATAATAATCATTTTATTATTGCCTCTAGGGCATATTTCCAACATAACACCCATAGTTCACATCGTCATGTGACCAACACCCGAAGGGTTTACTAGAGTCAATAATCTAGTTCACATTGTTATGTGATTAACACCCAAAGAGTACTAAGGTATGATCATGTTTTGCTCATGAGAGAAGCTTAGTCAACGGGTCTGTCATATTCAGAGCCGTATGTATTTTGCAAAATATTCTATGTCTACAATGCTCTGTACGGAGCTACTCTAGCTAATTGCTCCCACTTTCAATATGTATCCAGATTGAGACTTAGAGTCATCTGGATCAGTGTTAAAACTTGCATCGACGTAACTCTTTACGACGAACCTCTTGTCACCTCCATAATCGAGAAACATATCCTTATTCCACTAAGGATAATTTTGACCAATGTCCAGTGATCTACTCCTAGATCACTATTGTACTACCTTGCCAAACCAGGGTAGAGTATACAATAGGTCTGGTCCATAGCATGGCATACTTTTATAGAACCTATGACTGAGGCATAGGGAATGACTTTCATTCTCTTTCTATTTTCTACTGTGGTCGGGATTTGAGTCTTACTCAATTTCACACCTTTGCAACACAGGCAAGAACTCTTTCTTTGACTGTTCCATTTTGAACTACTTCAAATTCTTGTCAAGGTATGTACTCATTGAAAATCTTATCAAGCGTCTTGATCTATCTCAATAGATCTTGATGCTCAATATGTAAGTAGCTTTACTGAGGTCTTTCTTTTAAAGAACTCCTTTCAAACACTTCTTTATGCTTTCTAGAAAAATTCTACATCATTTCTGATCAACAATATGTCACTCACATATACTTATCAGAAAGGCTGTAGTGCTCCCACTCACTTTATTGTAAATACAGGCTTCACTGCAAGTCCGTATAAAACTATATGCTTTGATCAACTTATCAAAGCGTATATTCCAACTCCGAGATGCTTGCACCAGTCCATAGATGGATCGCTGGAGCTTGCACATTTTTTAAGCACCTTTAGGATTGACAAAACCTTCTGGTTGCATCATATACAACTCTTCTTTAAGAAAACCATTAAGGAATGCAGTTTTGACATCCATTTGCTAGATTTCATAAAATGTGGCAATTGCTAACATGATTCGGACAAACTTAAGCATCGCTACAGTTGAGAAAATCCCATTGTAGTCAACACCTTGAACTTGTCGAAAACCTTTTTGCGACAAGTCGAGCTTTGTAGATAGTAACACTACTATTAACCTCTGTCTTCCTCTTGAAGATCCATTTATTTTCTATGGCTTGCCGGTCATCGGGCAAGTCCACCAAAGTCCACACTTTGTTCTCATACATGGATCATATCTCAGATTTCATGGCCTCCAGCCATTTCGCGGAATCTGGGCTCATCATCGCTTCCTCATAGTTCATAGGTTTATCATGGTCTAGTAACATGACTTCCAGAACAGGATTACCGTACCACTCTGGTGCGGACCATACTCTGGAAGACCTAGGAGGTTCTGTAGTAACTTGATCTGAAGTTTCATGATCATCATCATTAGCTTCCTCACTAATTGGTGTAGGAATCACTGGAACTAATTTCTGTGATGAACTACTTTCCAATTCGGGAGAAGGTACAATTACCTTATCAAGCTCTACTTTCCTCCCACTCACTTCTTTCGAGAGAAACTCCTTCTCTAGAAAGGATCCATCTTAGCAACGAATATATTGCCTTCGGATCTGTGATAGAAGGTGTACCCAACAGTTTCCTTTATGTATTCTATGAAGACGCACTTCTCCGATTTGGGATCGAGCTTATCAGGTTGAAACTTTTTCACATAAGCATCGCAGCCCCAAACTTTAAAAAATGGCAACTTTGGTTTCTTGCCAAACCACAGTTCATAAGGCGTCGTCTCAACAGATTTTGATGGTGCCCTATTTAAAGTGAATACAGTTGTCCCTAATGCATAAACCCAAAATGATAACGGTAAATCGGTAAGAGACATCATAGATCACACCATATCTAATAAAGTGTGGTTACGATGTTCGGACACACCATTACGCTGTGGTGTTCCAGGTGGCATGAGTTTGTGAAACTATTCTACATTGTTTTTAATTGAAGACCAAACTCGTAACTCAAATATTCGTCTCTGCGATCAGATCGCAGAAACTTTATTTTCTTGTTACGATGATTTTCCACTTCACTCTGAAATTCTTTGAACTTTTCAAATATTTCAGACTTATGTTTCATTAAATAGATATACTCATATCTGCTCAAATCATCTGTGAAGGTCGGAAAATAACGATACCTGCCACGAGCATCAACACTCATTGACCGCATACATCGGTATGTATTATTTCCAACAAGTCAGTAGCTCGTTCCATTGTTCTGAAGAACAGAGTTTTAGTCATCTTGCCCAAAAGGCACGGTTCGCAAGCATCAAATAATTCATAACCAAGTGATTCCAAAAATCCATCTTTATGGAGTTTCTTCATGCGCTTTACACCGATATGACCCAAACGGCAGTGCCACAAATAAGTTGCACTATCATTATTAACTTTGCATCTTTTGGCATCAATATTATGAATATGTGTATCACTACGATCGAGATCCAACAAACTATTTTCATTGGGTGTATGACCATTGAAGGTTTTATTCATGTAAACAGAACAACAATTATTCTCTGACTTTAAATGAATAACCGTATTGCAATAAATATGATCAAATCATATCCATGCTCAACGCAAAATGCCAAATAACATTTATTTAGGTTTAAAACTAATCCCGAAAGTACAGGGAGTGTGTGATGATGATCATATCAATCTTGGAACTACTTCCAACACTTATCGTCACTTCCCCTTCAACTAGTCTCTGTTTATTCTGTAACTCCTGTTTCGAGTTACTAATCTTAGCAACCGAACAAGTATCAAATACTCAGGGGCTACTATAAACACTAGTAATGTACACATCAATAACCTCTATATCAAATACACCCTTGTTCACTTTGCCATCCTTCTTATCCACCAAATATTCAGGGCAGTTCCGCTTCCAGTGACCATTTCATTTGCAGTGTAAGCACTCAGTTCAGGCTTTGGTCCAGCTTTGGGCTTCTTCGCGGGAGTGACAACTTGCTTGCCATTCTACTTGAAGTTCCCTTTTTCCCCTTTGCCTTTTTCTTGAAACTGGTGATCTTGTCAATCATCAACACTTGATGCTCTTTCTTGATTTCTACCTTCGTCGATTTCAACATCACGAAGAGCTCGGGAATCTTTTTCGTCATTCCTTTAATACTATAGTTCATCATGAAGTTCTACTAACTTGGTGATGGTGACTAGAGAACTCTGTCAATCACTATCTTATCTGGAAGATTAACTCCCACTTGATTCAAGCAATTGTAGTACACAGACAATCTGAGCACATGATCACTAGTTGAGCAATTCTCCTCCCTCTTTTAGGCGAAGTATTTGTCAGAGGTCTCATACCTCTTGACACGGGCATGAGTCTGAAATATCAATTTCATCTCATGGAACATCTCATATGTTCCGTGACGTTTCAAAAATGTTTTGTAGTCCCGGTTCTAAGCCATAAAGCATGGTGCACAAAACTATCAAGTAGTCATCATATTGAGCTAGCCAAACGTTTATAACGTCTGCATCTGCTACTGCAATAGGTCTGTCACCTAGCGGTGCATCAAGGACATAATTCTTCTGTGCAGCAATAAGGATAAACCTCAGATCACGGACCAAGTCCGCATCATTGCTACTAACATCTTTCAACATAGTTTTTCGCTAGGAACATATCAAAATAAACATAGTGAAGCAATAACCTGAGCTATTGATCTACAACATTATTTGCAAAATACTACCAGGACTAAGTTCATGATAAATTAAAGTTCAATTAATCATATTACTTAAGAACTCCCACTTAGATAGATATCCCTCTAATCATCTAAGTGATCACGTGATCCAAATCAACTAAACCATGTCCGATCATCACGTGAGATGGAGTAGTTTTCAATGGTGAACATCACTATGTTGATCATATCTACTATATGATTCACGTTCGACCTTTCGGTCTCCATGTTCCAAGGCCATATCTGTATATGCTAGGCTCGTCAAGTTTAAACTGAGTATTCCGCATGTGCAACTGTTTTGCACCCGTTGTATTTGAACGTAGAGCCTATCACACCCGATCATCACGTGGTGTCTCAGCACGAAGAACTTTCGCAACGGTGCATACTCAGGGAGAACACCTCTTGATAATTAGTGAGAGATCATCTTATAATGCTACCGTCAATCAAAGCAAAATAAGATGCATAAAGGATAAACATCACATGCAATCAATATAAGTGATATGATATGGCCATCATCATCTTGTGCTTGTGATCTCCATCTCCGAAGCACCGTCATGATCACCATCGTCACCGGCGCGACACCTTGATATCCATCGTAGCATCGTTGTCGTTTCGCCATCTTTTGCTTCTACAACTATCGCTACCGCTTAGTGATAAAGTAAAGCAATTACAGGGCGCTTGCATTTCATACAATAAAGCGACAACCATATGGCTCCTGCCGGTTGCCGATAACTCGGTTATAAAACATGATCATCTCATATAATAAAATATAGCATCACATCTTGACCATATCACATCACAACATGCCCTGCAAAAACAAGTTAGACGTCCTCTACTTTGTTGTTGCAAATTTTACGTGGCTGCTACGGGCTGAGCAAGAACCGTTCTTACCTACGCATCAAAACAACATGATAGTTCGTCAAGTTAGTGCTGTTTTAACCTTCGCAATGACCGGGTGTAGCCACACTCGGTTCAACTAAAGTTGGAGAAACTGACACCCGCCAGCCACCTATGTGCAAAGCACGTCGGTAGAACCAGTCTCGCGTAAGCGTACGCATAATGTCGGTCCGGGCCGCTTCATCCAATAATACCGCCGAACCAAAGTATGACATGCTGGTAAGCAGTATGACTTGTATCGCCCACAACTCACTTGTGTTCTACTCATGCATATAACATCTATGCATAAAACCACGCTCGGATGCCACTGTTGGGGAACGTAGTAATTTCAAAAAAGAATCCTACACACACGCAAGATCATGGTGATGCATAGCAACGAGAGGGGAGAGTGTGTCCACGTACACTCGTAGACCGAAAGCAGAAGCGTTAGAACAATGCGGTTGATGTAGTCGTACGTCTTCACGGTACGACCGACCCAAGTATCGAACGTACGGCACCTCTGAGTTCAGCACACTTCAGCTCGATGACGTCCCTCGAACTCCGATCCAGCCGAGCTTTGAGGGAGAGTTACGTCAGCACGACGGCGTGGTGACGATGATGATGTTCTACCAATGTAGGGCTTCGCCTAAGCACCGCTATGATATTATCGAGGTGGATTATGGTGGAGGGGGGCACCGCACACGGCTAATAGATCTCAAGGATCAATTGTTGTGTCTATGGGGTGCCCCCCTGTCCCCGTATATAAAGGAGCTAGGGGGAAGGCGGCCGGCCAAGGAGGAGGGCACGCCAAGGGGGGAGTCCTACTCCCACCGGGAGTAGGACTCCTCCTTTCCTAGTAGGAATAGGAGAGAAGGAAGGGGAAGGGAGAAGGGAAGGAAGGAGGGGGCGCAGCCCCTCCCCCTAGTCCAATTCGGACTAGGCCTTGGGGGGGGGGCGCGGCCTGCCCTAGGCAGCCCCTCTCTCTTTCCCGTATGGCCCAATAAGGCCCAATACTTCTCCGGCGAATTCCCGTAACTCTCCGGTACTCCGAAAAATACCCAAATCACTCGGAACCTTTCCGAAGTTCGAATATAGTCGTCCAATATATCGATCTTTACGTATCGACCATTTCGAGACTCATCGTTATGTCCCCGATCTCATCCGGGACTCCGAACTCCTTCGGTACATCAAAACACATAAACTCATAATATAACCGTCATCTAACTTTAAGTGTGCGGACCCTACGGGTTCGAGAACTATGTAGACATGACCGAGATACATTTCCGGTCAATAACCAATAGCGGAACCTGGATGCTCATATTGGCTCTCACATATTCTACGAAGATCTTTATCGGTCAAACCGCATAACAACATACGTTGTTCCCTTTGTCATCGGTATGTTAATTGCCCGAGATTCGATCGTCGGTATCTCAATACCTAGTTCAATCTCGTTACCGGCAAGTCTCTTTACTCGTTATGTAATGCATCATCCCGCAACTAACTCATTAGCTACGTTGCTTGCAAGGCTTATAGTGATGTGCATTACCGAGAGGGCCCAGAGATACCTCTCCGACAATCGGAGTGACAAAATCTAATCTCAAAATACGCCAACCCAACATGTACCTTCGGAGACACCTGTAGAGCTCCTTTATAATCACCCAGTTATGGTGTGACGTTTGGTAGCACACAAAGTGTTCCTCCGGTAAATGGGAGTTGCATAATCTCATAGTTATAGGAACATGTATAAGTCATGAAGAAAGCAATAGCAACATACTAAACGATCAAGTGCTAAGCTAACGGAATGGGTCAAGTCAATCAAATCATTCTCCTAATAATGTGATCCCATTAATCAAATGACAACTCATGTTTATGGCTAGGAAACTTAACCATCTTTGATTCACGAGCTAGTCAGGTAGAGGCATACTAGTGACACTATGTTTGTCTATGTATTCACACATGTATTATGTTTCCAGCTAATACAATTCTAGCATGAATAATAAACATTTATCATGAAATAAGGAAATAAATACTAACTTTATTATTGCCTCTAGGGCATATTTCCTTCAGTACCAAATACCAACGGATTACTACGAGCACTAGTAAGGTACACATCAATAATATGTATATCAAATATACCTTTGTTCACTTTGCCATCCTCTTTATCCGCCAAATATTTGGGGCAGTTCCACTTCCAGTGACCATTTCCTTTGCAGTAGAAGCACTCAGTTTCAGGCTTAGGTCCAGCTTTGGGCTTCTTCACGGGAGTGACAACTTGCTTGCCATTCTTCTTGAAGTTCCTTTTCTTTCCCTTTGCCCTTTTATTGAAACTAGTGGTCTTATTTAATCATCAACACTTGATGCTCTTTCTTGATTTCTACCTTCGTCGATTTTAGTATCACGAAGAGCTCGGGAATCGTTTTCGTCATCCCTTGCATACTATAGTTCATCACGAAGTTCGAGTATCTTGGTGATGGCGACTAGAGAACTCTGTCAATCACCATCTTATCTAGAAGATTAACTCCCACTTGATTCAAGTGATTGTAGTAGCCAGACATTCTGAGCACATGCTCACTAGTTGAGCAATTCTCCTCCATATTTTAGGCAAAGTGCTTGTTAGAGGTCTCATACTTCTTAACACGGGCATGAGTCTGAAATACCGATTTCAGCTCTTGGAACATCTCATATGCTCCATGAGGTTTCAAAAACGTTTTTGAAGTCCCGGTTCTAAGCCGTAAAGCATGATGCACTAAACTATCAAGTAGTCATCATATTGAGCTAGCCAAACATTCATAACGTCTGCATCTGCTCCTGCAATAGGTCTGTCACCTAGCGGTGCATCAAGGACATAATTCTTATGTGCGGCAATGAGGATACACCTCAGATCATGGACCCACTCCGCATCATTGCTACTATCATCTTTCAACTTAGTTTTCTCTAGGAACATACAAAAACATAGGGAAGCTATAACGTGAGCTATTGATCTACAACATAATTTGCAAAATACTATCAGGACTAAGTTCATGATAAATTAAAGTTCAATTAATCATATTACTTAAGAACTCCCACTTAGATAGACATCCCTCTAGTCATCTAAATGATCACGTGATCCAAATCAACTAAACCATGTTCGATCATCACGTGAGATGGAGTAGTTTTCAATGGTGAACATCACTATGTTGATCATATCTACTATATGATTCACGCTCGACCTTTCGGTCTCCATTGTTCCGAGGCCATATCCGCATATGCTAGGCTCGTCAAGTTTAATCCGAGTATTCTGCGTGTGCAAAACTGGCTTGCACCCGTTGTATGTGAACGTAGAGCTTATCACACCCGATAATCACGTGGTGTCTCGACACGATGAACTGTAGCAACGGTGCATACTCAGGGAGAACACTTATACCTTGAAATTTAGTAAGGGATCATCTTATAATGCTACCACCGTACTAAGCAAAATAAGATGCATAAAAGATAAACATCACATGCAATCAAAATATGTGACATGATATGGCCATCATCATCTTGTGCCCAAGATCTCCATCACCGAAGCATCGTCATGATCTCCATCGTCACCGGCGCGACACCTTGATCCCCATCGTAGCATCGCTGTCGTCTCACCAACTATTGTTACTACGACCATCGCTACCGCTTAGTGATAAAGTAAAACAATTACATGACGATTGCATTGCATACAATAAAGCGACAACCATATGGCTCCTGCCAGTTGCCGATAACTTTGTTACAAAACATGATCATCTCATACAACAATTTATATCACATCATGCCTTGACCATATCACATCACAGCAAGCCCTGCAAAAACAAGTTAGACGTCCTCTACTTTGTTGTTGTAAGTTTTACGTGGCTGCTACAGGCTTCTAGCAAGAACCGTTCTTACCTACGCATCAAAAACCACAACGATTTTTCGTCAAGTGTGATGTTTTAACCTTCAACAAGGACCGGTCGTAGTCAAACTCGATTCAACTAAAGTTGGAGAAACAGTCACCCGCCAACCACCTCTGTGCAAAAGCACGTCGGTAGAACCAGTCTCATGAACGCGGTCATGTATGTCGGTCCGGGCCGCTTCATCCAACAATACCACCGAATCAAAGTAAGACGTTGGTGGTAAGCAGTATGACTATTATCGCCCACAACTCACTTGTGTTCTACTCGTGCATATAACATCTACGCATAGACCTGGCTCGGATGCCACTGTTGGGGAACGCAGTAATTTCAAAAGTTTTCCTACGATCACGCAAAATCTATCTAGGAGATGCATAGCAACGAGAGGGGAGAGTGTGTCCACATACCCTCGTAGACCGAAAGCGGAAGCGTTTCAATAACGCGGTTGATGTAGTCGAACGTCTTTACGATCCAACCGATCCAAGCACCGAACGTACGACACCACCGCCTTCAGCACACGTTCAGCTCGATGACATACCTCGTACTCTTGATCCAGCTAAGGCTGAGGGAGAGTTTCGTCAGCACGACGGCGTGGCGACGGTGATCATGATGTTACCGGTGCAGGGCATCGCCTAAGCACTACGTCGATATGACCGAGGTGTGTAACAGTGGAGGGGGGCACCGCACACGGCTAAAAGATCAACTTGTGTGTCTTTGGGGTGTCCCCTGCCCACGTATATAAAGGAGGGAGGGAGAGAGGCCGGCCCTTCTAGGGGTGCGCCAAGTGTAGGGGGTCCTACTAGGACTCCCAAGTCCTAGTAGGATTCCCTTTCCTTTTCGGAGTAGGAAAGAAGGAAAGGAGGGAAAGGGAGAAGGAAAGGGGGGCCGCACCCTCACCCCTTGTCCAATTTGGTTTGGGCAGGGGAGAGGCGTGCTCCACCTCGTGGCACTTCTTCCCTCTCTCCACTAAAGCCCAATAAGGCCCATTACTTCTCCCGCTGAATTCCCGTAACTCTTCGGTACTCCGAAAAATACCCGAATCACTCGGAACCTTTACGATGTCCGAATATAACCTTCCAATATATCAATCTTTACGTCTCGATCATTTCGAGACTCCTCGTCATGTCCGTGATCTCATCCAGGAATCCGAACAAACTTCTGTCATCAAAACACATAACTCATAATACAAATCGTCATCGAACGTTAAGCGTGCGGACCCTACCGGTTCGAGAACTATGTAGACATGACCGAGACACATCTCCGGTCAATAACCAATAGCGGAACCTGGATGCTCATATTGGCTCCCACATATTCCACGAAGATCTTTACCGGTCAAACCGCATAACAATATACGTTGTTCCCTTTGTCATCGGTATGTTACTTGCCTGAGATTCGATCGTCGGTATCATCGTACCTACTTCAATCTCGTTGCCGGCAAGTCTCTTTACTCGTTATGTAATACTTCATCCCGCAACTAACTCATTAGTTACAATGCTTGCAAGGCTTATAGTGATGAGCATTACCGAGAGGGCCCAGAGATACCTCTCCGAAACACGGAGTGACAAATCCTAATCTCGATCTATGCCAACCCAACAAACACCTTCGGAGACACCTATAGAGCATCTTTATAATCACCCATTTATGTTGTGACGTTTGATAGCACACAAAGTGTTCCTCCGATATTCGGGAGTTGCATAATCTCATAGTCTGAGGAACATGTATAAGTCATAAAGAAAGCGGTCGCAATGAAACTGTAACGATCATAATGCTAAGCTAATGGATGGGTCATGTCCATCACATCATTCTCCTAATGATGTTATCTCGTTCATCAAATGACAACACATGTCTATGGTTAGGAAACATTAACTATTTTTGATTAACGAGCTAGTCAAGTAGAGGCATACTATGGACAATATGTTTTGTCTATGTATTCACACATGTCCTAAGTTTCCGGTTAATACAATTCTAGCATAAATAATAAACATTTATCATGATATAAAGAAATATAAATGATAATTTTATTATTGCCTCTAGGGCATATTTCCTTCACCACCTTGGAGGTAGTATTGGACGTGGCTCGGACGGCATGGAGGTCGGCTCCTCCTTCACGGTAACTGGGCGCCATTGGGGGCCACTACAAGAAAACACATCCTTGCCATTTTCTATCATGAGAGTAACACTCCTATGACAATAATACTGACGAAAACACGTATTGTCATGGATGTGTTGCCCACATACTTGTATGACAAATAATTATGATTGAAATTGGAATTTTCATCCTGGGCGGGCCGATATCACCTAGATAACGTTCTTTGGTCCTTCCATGGCGTAAAAAATCATGATAGAAATGAGAACGAGAAACTTTTGGTGATTCCTTGAGTGAGTTCCGCATTGGACCGTATACGGTGAGTGGTCAGGCCCCAGCGAGATGCAGGGTAGTTTGCGTTATCATGTGAAACTTTCACATTAGTGAACCCGGTCGATGCTCGTTCATGGTAGTTGGAGGCTCATGATCGATCGATGGTCGTGTGCGGTAGCATCTGTAGGCCTTTGTTGCATGCTTGAATAGCTATTGTCTGGAGACTTCACATCACAGAGAATACGATGCAAAGACTCTTGCTCGCTATGGCTTGTTTGCGCGTACTTGGCAGTGGTGCGCGATAGTTGGAGAAGTGTATGCGTGAGTAGAAACTCCTGTTACGATTGTGCATGGTAGCGTAGAAGCCCTCCATACACGATACTGATTTGTCGAGCTGGAGACTTGCAATACACAAGAACCATACCAATCGATCGTCGCGACTCTTGCTATAGCTATTGTGTACTTGGCGGTGGTGAATGAAGCCGTATCCGCGAGTAGAGTCCTCGTTGCATCATGCTCGTGGTTGGGGGCGCATGTAATTGACGGATCAAGTTTTTATTTACTTTTTTGCATCGAAGATCAAGTTGGAGAGGTGTGTGTGATAGTTGGATGCTGTTATACAGTTACCAGAACGTAGTTTTTATATCACTCATATACTTCCTCCATCCTAATAAAATAATAGTCTCAACTTTATATTTTGAGATTGAGGGAGTATAAAATTTGAGACACTTATTTTAAGATTGAGGGAGTACGATCCTAGCGAAAACAGTGAGGGATGTCAAGGCCGAATGGTTGGATGACTTGGATCGGATCCAGTGGACGATGTCTGAAAGCTAGCCAATGACCTTCCCATGAAAAGGAAAAAGAAAAAGCTTCGCCATCTTTTTCACTCCTGATCTCATCATCATCAGCTAAAAACAGGGGAGATTCTTGCAAAAAGAAGGAAAAACAGGGGACGAACGCGAGCCTGCTTGCCGCGACCAAAAGCCGGCGGTTGCCGGCCGGACTGCCGCAGCGCAGCTTGCGACGAGCCCACGTCCAGCGACAGGCTTCCCTCCCGCTCCACCGTGCCGGCGTCGCCCTCCCCTCCCTCTCTCCCCCTCTCCTTCCTTGGCCAATCGCCTGTGGGCTGACAGTTCGCCACCGCCGTCGCTCGTGGATCAGACGCTCGCCGGGCGCCACCGCCTGGACTACTCTGCCGACCCGTTCCCTGCGCATCACTGCAACTACCCGCGGTTAATGTTGATGCGACAATCTCGCGGCGAGGAGCGCGTGCGGAAGGCTAGCAAACACATGCTGCGCGCCCGTGGCCCGTTCGATGAAATTCCTCGCCGGGGCGCCTCGCGGCGGTGGCTGCTGGCGCCGAGGATGCTGTTGCGGGTGTACGTGGGCATCCTGGCGCGCGGAGCCAGGCCCTACGCGCGCCGTTGCTCAATGCGCGCGCCATGGAGCGGGCTGCCGGGGACGCCGTTCATGCGCACGTCGTGGCTAAGTTTGGGCTAGAGCTCAACCTCAACGCCCACTTGCCAAAGCTCGCTGGTCCTTACGGTGAGGAGGATATCCATATGTTTTACAGAATGCTCCAGATGAAGTGACAGTCATCGCTCATCGGTGCATAGTGAAACCAGGTTTGGTCTATTTCCTTCAGTCTACATCTTTCCCATTGCCTAGTTCATATTTGACTTTGTAAGGAACTCAACGCACTATCCTACTTTGAATATAGAACATTTGACCATACCTGTTCATAATTGCTCAGTAAATCTTGACACTTCCTATGAAACAATCTATTACACCATGGTTTCTTTGAACTTATGCACTCCTCTTTGTGCCCCCAGTTGCTAGATAAATACTCCTACATACTTTTATCCGTTTAGAAGACGAAAGTGCAGGTTTAGATTGATTTTGGCAACTAGGAGCGTCAGCCAGCACGTTCAAAACAATAGATTTGCTCACTGGTCTTGAGCTTTGACTCTTTAGCTACTTGTCATATAAACTGTACTGTACAAGACAACCTTGTTTTAGGTGATCCTTATCTCTTCTAGTATGGAGAGATCCTTGAAATTTCATGTTTGCCACACTACTAAGTCAAACATAAGATTTTAATGTCATATGCACGTTATGTGGGTTCCATTTCCTTCTCTTCCTTTGAATTATTCACCTCGAATCATCTCTTAATTTTAGTTTCAGTTTGATAATGTGCATACAGTTTATTTCATTTCCCCCCCTTTCTGACCCATATTTAACTCTGATGAGCAAGTGCTAGCAAAATGAAAAGGAGAGCATAACATCTGCAGAAGAAGACTGTGTAATCATTATGTTGACTGCCATGAAACCTGCACAACAGCATAGACAATTGATATTGCTGTCTTTGGACCCTCATTTAATCTCTAAACAATCATGGCCCCACCAGTGAGCCTAATACAAGCAACGGGTTATTTGTAAAATAAAATTATTTCCAATGATATGTAGGTTCTTTCTAATGACAACAGGTTATTTGTACCATAAGCTCTTTTTATTTTACTGAGTACATACTTTTATCCGTTTAAAAGACTAAAGTGCAGGATTAGATTGATTTTGGCAACTAGGAGCATCAACCAGCACGTTTAAAACAATAGATTTGCTCACTAGTCTTGAGTTTGATCCTTCATTTACTTCTCATGTAAACAGTACAAGACAACCTTATTTTAGGTAACCTTGAACCTCTTTTTAGTATGGAGAGATCCTTGAGATTTCATGTTTGTCACACTGCTAAGTCAAACATAAGTTTCTAAATTCATATGTGCTTTATGTGGGTTTCACTTCCTTACCTTCTTTTGGATTATTCACCTTGAATCATAGCTTGCTTTTAGTCTCAGTTTTGATAATGTGCATACATTTTATTTCATTTTTCTCCTTTCTGAACTCTTATCAACTCTGATGAGTAAGTGGTAGCAAAATGAAAAGGAGAGCATGCCATTTGGAGAAGCAGACTGTGTAATCATTATGAAACTACTGAACTTCTGAATTGTTTTTAATAAATATGGCTGTGTGGATCAGTATGATGCAGAGGCCGGGGATATCCCCTTTCCCCAAAAATATGAAACCCGCGCAACAGAATAGACAGTGATCCTGATACAGGCTACCGGTTATTTGTAAAAGAAATCCTTTATAACGATAAATATGCTATAGGCTCTTTTACTTTATGTTTACACCAAAAAAGAGAGCTTATTACCATCTGTATCAACCACTGAACCAAATGCATTCGTCTTGATTTCCATTTCTTGAATTAATAGCCTTATGTTGTCATACGAAGAACCTCCCTCATCGAAAGCCCTCCTTGCTTTAATGGCGCAGTCTTTTGCTCTCACCCTCATCTCTTCTGCAGCCGCCCCCTCATCCATCAGGGTGTTCACAGCTTTCTGCACCTCATCTCTTGTAACCATAACCTCCTGGTTTTCACTTCCCCACTGTGTAACTCCTTTCACTCCAACCTCCATTCCGATTTTCAGCACATCCACCAGCAGCTTCTCATTCAAAAACTGCTCCTCAAAGTGCGGCCATGTGATCATGGGCACACCTGCACAGATGCCCTCTACTGTTGAGTTCCACCCGCAGTGCGTCACGAATCCTCCAACGGCTTGGTGCTGCAGGATCATGAGCTGTGGTGCCCAACCCCTTATGACCATGCCTCTATTTTTGACACACTCCTCGAACTCATCTGCGAGCCATTCCTCAACTTCTGGAAGCTTAGCTCCTGCTTTGATCACCCAAATAAACGGTTTCCTGGAGGTTTCAAGTCCCAGTCCCAACTCAACAGGCTGTTGAGGTGTAGTGCAAGCGAGGCTGCCAAAGCTGACAAAGACCACTGAGCCTGGCTTCATTGAATCAAGCCATTGCAAGCACTGTGCTTCATCCATTGACGCCTTGTTTCCTCTTGCGGCCATAGTGTTGTTGTCTCGGTGGCAGAGGCACATTGGTCCGACCGCCCAGACCTTCTTCTTTGTCGTCTGCTCAAAGGATTCAATGTACAATGTCTCCAGCTCCTGGAAGCTGTTAATTACCTCACCATCACTTTTCAGCTCCTCTTCAAGGAACTTCTTACGGATTTGCTCCATACCAGGAATACAAAAATTTCCAGGGCATTTAGCCTTTGTCAGCTCTAGTGGCATAGGGAACCCTGTGATTGTGATGAGCTCATTTTCGTCTTTGACATTTTGAAATACATTGTTGTGATAACTGATGTACCTGCAAGATGGTTGTAGTTGTTTCAAATACGTATAAGAGCAGACTTCTTCGACAAACGTCAACCAGATATAGCTGGCCTAAAAACTTGCTCATGAAAACCTTTGCTGTCTGTGATTCCTTATGCAGTGTAAATTACATATTTCATCACACAAACTAGTACTCAGATAATTCTTTTTCCTTTCAGGTGTAGTCTTTTATATGTTCAATGCTTTCTTCTCTCTGGAGCCAATTTACACTAGTTTTCCGTCCACTGATGAAGTAAAGCACTGAATTGTAGCAGCAATAATATGCATAGTACAAATTAGTTACTCACAAGATTTGCCTCTTATTATGATTGTACCTGATGAGGGACGAGAAGCCACAAAAGCCACTAAAGGTCAGCCTCGGGATACCAAGCTCCCTTGCGATGTCACCAGTCCACCAGTGAATCAGGTCAGATATGATGCAGCTCGGAGGCGAGCGCTGCTGCTCATGGAGGTATGCCTTGAGCGGCTCCTGAAGCGCAGCGATGGCATAAGTTGGAGAGCAGATCTATGGATTGGATCATGTCCAGGTTCTCGCACCCGTCCGGTAGGCCGAACTCGGCACTCGGGAAATGGAGCTCCACGAGCCGTACTGCCAGGCCCGCCGCCTCCACATCGGCTGCAAAGCCTGCCAACCTGGAGGCATTCACTGGTGTGGTGATGAAGCTAACCTGCGCGCCGTGCTCTGCCAGCAGGCGCGCCATGTCGGTCATGGGGATTGTGTGCCCCTGCGCCAACATCGGTACCAGCACAAAGTGCGCCCTCGCGGAGCCGCTGTGGCCATCACCGCTGCCGGTGAAGGTCATGGCTGATCGGCTATTGTAGGAAAAGGACTGGTGGTGGAGTCAGTCAAACTGGGAAGACAGTGACACCGGCAAGATAGCACGATGTGTTGGGCACAATCTGATAATGGTCGCAATGGCAACTATAGTCTATGCATATAGCACCTGGTGCTATGTCTTCCTAAGGAAAGATGATGAGCTGACGATGCAACAGCATATCAAATTGGTGACCTCTTGCTAGTGACGCATGCTCTCACGTCAGTCATGGACTTGTGAAGTCAGCCATGTGGATGAATCTTGTTAAGTTCTGAATCATCAGAATCCAGGCCATCGGATCAGACATCGAGGGCTCAGATTAACCACAGCTACCGCCTGTCACGCTCAAAGGGGAGTCATTTTTACAGGATTTGGATGATCCTCATGTCTGATGCTGACTTGTCGTATATGCACACTACTTAACTCTCAAGGCTGTGGAAGGCCGAGCCAGCCGATATAATATGATAGTGCATTATTTTCTGTGTGGAGATTCGGTCATTCAGTGTAATGTGGGTCTGTGGTAGTGGGTGGAATTTTCTTGTCTGTATCCTTTCAGGGTTTTGTTGGTGAGAAGCTAAAAGGATCTCCCAGTGATATGGAAAATATGAGTCCATTTCTGGAGCGACGCAATGCATCCTAATGAACACAGTGGCTTCCTGACGCAAAGAGGTACGACCGAGGCTCCTTGTTTTCATTTTGCTTCATGCACACAGACCTAATAAACTCCATATCTAGAAAGAATTTAATACCCCTAAAAAAAGGATTTAATACAAGACCGCAGCGATTAGCAATGAAGCAAGGTCTGTTATTAGGCCATGTACAGTGCCTGGTGTAATGCAACAGTGCAGTGTCCGGTGTACGGCGGCGCCCCTCCCTAGTTGCTCGGAGTCATTGTCCTACGCCTCCACGAACCGTGGCTAGTCGTGCAGCGGTAGCAAAATGCAAGGGAGAGCGTAACCATCTAGAATAGCAGACTGTGTAGTTGTTATGTGGACTGCCATGAAAGAGCGTACATAATAGAGAGGATAATTGATATTCCCTTCATTTGGATCATCTATAATCTCTATATAATCACCTGTGAGCCTGGTACAAAATTCTATATGATGATATATGTACTCTAGGATGTTTCACTTCATGTTTACACCGAAAAAGCGAGCTTACGTAATCTCTATCAACCACATGCATTCGTCTTGTTTCCCGTTTCTTGAATTAACAGCCTTACGTTGTTGTAAGAAGAACCTTCCTCGTCGAAAGCCCTCCTTGCCTTAATGGCGCAGTCTTCTGCTCTCATTCTCAACTCCTCTGTAGCCTCCCCTTCACCCATCAGGGTGTTCACTGCTGTCTCAACAGCATCTCTGGTAACCATAACCTCTTGTTGTTCACTTCCCCACTGTGTAACTCCTTGCACTCCAACCTCTACCCCAAGTTTCAGCACATCCACCACCAGCTTCTCATTCAGAAACTGCTCTGCAAAGTGTGGCCATGTGATCATGGGCACACCTGCACAGATGCCCTCTATTGTTGAGTTCCACCCACAGTGTGTCACAAATCCTCCAATGGCTTGGTGCCACAGGATCATCACCTGTGTCGCCCAGCCCCTTATGATCAGACCTCTGTCTTTGACGCGCTCCTCGAACCCATCTGCGAGCCATTCCTCGACTTCTGGAAGCTTAGCTCCTGCTTTAATCACCCAAACAAACGGTTTCTTGGGGGCTTCAAGTCCCAGTCCCAGTTCAACAAGTTGTCGAGGTGTAGTGCAAGCGAGGCTTCCAAAACTCACAAAGATCACTGAGCCTGGCTTCCTTGAATCAAGCCATTGCAAGCACTGTGCCTCATCCATTGACGCCTTGTTTCCTCTTGCGGCCGTTCTGTTGCTGTTTCGGTGGCAGAGGCACATTGGCCCGATCGTCCAGACCTTCTTCCTTGTTATCTGCTCATAGGATTCAATGTACAATGTCTCGAGCTCTTTGAAGCTATTAGTGATCTCACCATCGCATCTCAGCTCCTCCTCAAACATCTTCTCACGGATTTGCTCCATACCCGGAACACAAAGGGTTCCACCAGGCAACTTAGCCTTCGTCAACTCTAGCGGTGTAGGGAACCCCGGGATCGTGATGAGCTCATTGTCATCTGTGACATGCTCCAATACATTGTTGTGAAAAATGATGTACCTGCAAGATGATATTAGTTGTTTAAAATACGTTGAAGTGCAGACATCGTTGACACATCAACCAGCTGTAACTGGCGTAACAAATATCTGATGAAAATTCTTATTTTCTATACTTCCTTATGTAGTTTGAATTACATGTTTCATTACGTAAGGTAGCACACACGTCGATTTTATTATCTTGTGTACTCTATTATCTATGTATGCTTTCTTCTTTTCTGGAAGGAATTTATACTCGTAAGCTGTCCTGTACTATTGAAGTAAAATACCTAATCATAGCAGCAAAAATATGTCCAGTACTCACAAGGTTTGCCTCTTTATGTTGTACTCCCTTCGTTCGGAATTACTTGTCTCAAAAATGGATGTATCTAGAACTAAAATACATCTAGATACATCTATTTCTGCGACAAATAATTCCGAACGGAGGGAGTACCTGACAAGGGACGAAAAGCCACAAAAGCCACTAAAGGTGAGCCTCGGGATGCCGAGCTCCCTTGCGATGTCACCGGTCCACCAGTGCGCCATGTCAGATATGATGCAGCTAGGAGGCGAGCGCTGCTGCTCACGGAGGTACGCCATGAGCGGCTCATGCAGCGCGGCACATGCCTTCATGAAGTTAAAGAACAAATTCTTTGATTGGATCATGTCGAGGTTCTCGCACCCATCTGGTAGGCCGAACTCTACACTCGGGAAGTGGATCTCCACGAGCTGAACCGCCAGGCCCGCCGCCTCCACCTCAGCGGCGAAGCCTTCCAACCTAGCGGCGTTGACCGGCGTGGTGATGAAGCTGACCTGCGCGCCATGCTCTGCCAGCAGGCATGCCATGTCGGTCATGGGAATGGTATGGCCCTGAGCCATCATCGGTACCAGCACGAAGTGCGCCCTCGCGGAGCCGCTCTGGCCATCGCCGCTGCGGGAGAGGGTCATGGCTGGTCGGCTGTGGCAGCGAAAGTGCTAGTGGAGTTGGTCAAGCTGGGAGGACTTGGAAGCGGTGCAGTGGCAACCTACAGCAGCACCTGGTGCTATATCTTCCTAAGTTGAGCTGACGAGCTGACGAGCGAATGGGCGCAGCGCAGCAGCAGCGTTTCAACTTGGTCACCTCTTACTAGTGACGCGTGCTCTCACGTCAGTCATGGACTCCTGGTCAGCCATGTGGATGAGAATCTTCTTCACTGTTACTGACATATTTCATACTCCCTCCGTTCCAAAATATAGCGCGTCCACGCTTTTCGAGGTTCAACTTTGACCATAAATTTAACCCACGAGACCGACTGCGGCGGGATCAAAAATTATATAATTAAAAACTTTTTTTGAATACGAATTCATTGGTATAATTTTTTCGCCCGCCGCAGTCGGTCTTGTTGATTAAATTAATGGTCAAAGTTGAAGCACGGAAACCGAGGACGCGCTATATTTTGGAACGGAGGGAGTATGTTGAATGCAGAGGCCTCCCATTATTCGACCGTATGTGGCTCCAGCAAGGATAACAGGGATGAAGAGATCAGATGGGACCGCAATTCCGTAAGTCACAAGTCCAAGGCAATAGATTGCGAACAAGAAGATGAAAAGACTAGACATGTGGTACTCAGGGGGTGTTTGGTTCAGAAGTCCTAGGACTTTTTCTAGTCCAAGGGACTAATCAAAAAAGACTCTCCAGTAGAGTTTTTTTCTAGTCCTTTAGAAAAAGTCCCTCCCGTTTGGTTCCTAGGGACTTTTTAGGGACTTTTTCTAGTCTCTGGGACTAAAAAGTCCCTGAACCAAACACCCCCTCAGTCGCTGTCCCAGTGCTGAAAAGATTGCGTATGGGTATGGCATCATCGTTTGTATTGAAGAAAGGTGATGCCATACCATTGTAATACCCTGGTGGGCACTGGAAGTTCTTATAATTGCCAGAGCGGCCAAGGGTAGGACATTGCTCCACGGCATCTTCAGGGCATTGAGTCCATGAAGCAAACCAAGGGAGGCCATAGGAGCACATTGATGTGATAACTGATACTATTATAGTGAGGAGGATCTTGGATGGAGCACCTCTCCCGCGGGCAGATGAAGAACGTCAGATGATATCACATCATAAACTAGGTATCAAAAATAGAAAATTTATGCAATCACATTTATTACAATTCATCCTTGGTACTTACTCATTGATAATACTGTAAATACGAAGAGTTTTATCCAAGAGAAAGTTGAAGAGGCCTCCGAATATACCACCAATTATTCCAAGGAGAATTATTGCAAGTAGATCCGGACTACTATAGGTTGCAACAGTTGAACTGAGATCAAACGTAATTAATCCACCTTGCCCAAAGAGACCACACTTTCCACTGCGACAGAACTCAATCAGAGTCCTCAACACGACAGCAACAACAGCAGTTGTAAAGAATGCTCTCCATAAAAGAGCACTTCGCCACCTGTAAAATGAAGTTGAACAAAATAAAACATATTAACATGTATTCTCGTGGTTAGCAGTTTAAGTTTTTCAAAAATAAACTAACATCTTGAAGATAAACATGTAGGTTAACAGTACACAACTATGGCGGTACTAGTTTGGCTCTGCATATTTATCGGTTGGCCCGATCACTGTAACTACATATCCAAGTAATGATTCTTTTCAAACCCTGACGCTCTGTGCACGAGAGTAATGAAGGGAAGATACTTCCCAGACTATGATTTTATACAAGCTCCATCGCCAAAATCTTCATCAGCTATCTGGAGGGCTATCATTGCGGGACGCGCGGCTCTCAGTGCCGGCCTCGTCAAGCGCATCGGCGATGGAGTTTCTACATCTGTATGGGATGATCGTTGGATCCCATCGACCATATCGATGAGGCCGTTGTTCAGGCCACCATCAACAACGGTCACTTTGGTCAGTGACCTAATCGACTCGGAGAACTGGACCTGGAAACGTGACCTTATCCGAGCAACTTTCATTGCACCTAATGCAGATGCAATCCTCAATATCCCGCTCCGTCAAGGCGGCGGAG
This sequence comes from Triticum dicoccoides, assembly GCF_002162155.2. Taxonomy (NCBI): domain Eukaryota; kingdom Viridiplantae; phylum Streptophyta; class Magnoliopsida; order Poales; family Poaceae; genus Triticum; species Triticum dicoccoides. The sequence goes on from NC_041385.1 coordinate 146,695,251, forward strand.
GGGATTTTCTTGCTTGGGCATATGAGAGATCCGGCATCTACTCCGTTAAAACAGCCTACTGAGCTCTAGTGAATCAGAACGAGCGTTTAGCTCTAGAAGAAGGGCAGGTAGCGGGGCCATCATTGGACGAGGAACAGATGTGGAGTCGCCTTTGGAAGCTCAAAGTTCAGAGTGTTCTGGTCGAGGGTAATCAGAGGGATCATTCCGAATGAATCTACCCTGCAGCACAGTCACATCAAAGACACAAGACTATGCAAGTTGTGCCTTGCCATGGATGAGGACTTAATGCATGCGCTTGTTCATTGCTCTCATGCAAAACGGTTCTGGGAAGAGGCGAGATTGCTCTTTGACATCAACCTGCCTCGGCTCCATCCTAGCACCTGGGCACGTGATATTCTCTGTGAGACCCGCTTCTCAGAAAATGATCGTGCAACAATTATTACCGTCATGTGGGCTATCTGGATGTCTCACAATAGGAGGACACATGACCAGGAGATCATTGATCCAGCGGCCTCGGTTAGACGCATTCGCGAAGACCTGGCACTGCTGGACATTCCCCGACAGAGCTTCATACGCTGCCGGGTCACGGATGGCGTCCCCCTGAAGATGACTGTGTAAAGATCAACATGGACGCGGTGATCAATCACGATGCTGGCAACGCCGGCATGGGGGGTGTAGCCCGCTCTCCCTCGGCTTTCTTGGGCGCATGGTGCAAACGCCATTTGGGGGTTACAGATCCATTCATTGCTGAAGTACTCTCCTTGCGTGAGGGCATCATCTTCGAGAAGCTTCGAGGCTACATGCACGTGCGACTGAAATCCGACTGTCTTGAGGCAGTTAACCTCTGGAACTCTAGCTACATCGACCGTTCGGTTGTAGCACCGATATTGTTAGAAATTAGAGATTCCTGTTGCCTTGGAAAAGGTGGGGCCAATCCCTGAGCCGATGGCAATCGTAGCGGGGGAGCTGGGATCCCAACGAAGAGAATCAACTGAGCGATCGATCGGCGCAGAAAATCAGCAGGTGATGCCGCGGGGGGATCCGCCCAATCAGGAGTTGGGCGCGCCGCTTGTGGATAGGCAGGTTGCAGCAGATCCAAGGCTTGACAACGCGTTGGAGGAGCATGCGCTGGTGCCACCTGGCGTGGCCCTGGCTGCGGAGGCCATGCAGCCTGCGGTTAGCCACGCGCCGGTCGGGCCCCACCCTGATGGGATTCATGCAAGCTTTGCATGTGACTCCGTTCACGTTGCCGCGACATCGGATGTGCATGCAGAAATAGAGACGCCTGCTGAGAGGCATGTGCAAGTGGGCGCCAAGGAGACGTGCATGGAGATGGTGGTGGCCAACGACCCAGCCAATGGACTGACATCTAAGGAGGTGGAAATGTACGCGAAGCTCAAGGCCTTCTGCTCATGCATTGTGAAGAAGCTTGCACCGCCAATTCTCAAGGAAGTCCAGGCTTCTACCTTACGGCTTGAGGCAAAACCATTCACTCCCAAAAGAACCACTCGGGCAACCAAGAAATCGGCTCCGCAGAACACGCCAAGAGCCACACCTACGGAGAATGTGCTCCTGCGCACGCTGGGAATTGTGCCGGAAGATCTGGAGGTTACGGACACGGCTGTGCAAGAGCGACATGTGGACGCGTGGGTGCCGACCTGGTCAGCGCGCGGCATTTTGCAAAGAGGCCCTTGCCTTTGGTTTGAATCTACCCGCTGGACACGAAAACACCTGAATTAACATGTCGCTCTGTGATTGGTCAGGACCAAATTTGCACATTTGATGCAAGTTCAAGGACTGGGTAGGGTCAAAATGCAAGTTCTAGGACCAAACCATCACATTCAACGCAAGTTGTAGGACTCCCAGTGCTTTTAACTCATGAAGAAAACTCGAGCTTGAGCTGCTGACGAGGCCGAGGACTTGCGGTAATCATCCAGAGCACGTAGACGTAGCACGGCAGCTCATCGCCTACTCGACTTGACCCGACCCGACCCATCTGTGCTTATATACACGGCTGAGCGGAGCCGGAGCCAGAGCGACATGGGCGTGATGCACAAGTTGCGGATGAGCAACATGGGTGTAATGTTACAGGTTGTGTGGAAGGGACCATTCGGATACGGGAAAAGCCGTAGCTTCTCCACTCCTGTTTTGTAGCTTCACTCCATTGCCCATGAGTATTCTATATGATGCAGCAGCAGCAGCAGCAGGGATATGTTCATACACTCATCCTGATCCATCCTATGTATGTATGTATGTATGTATGTATGTATGGGGCTGACTGTGACCGTGAAGTGCATGCTGAATAATCTGTACACTAAAGTGTCCTCAGATATTTTGAAATAATAATTCATGTGCTGATGAATCATGCATTACCTAAACCAAAAATGCACCCTTGCTAAATACCTATCATGAGATTGCCTCCTGATGTGCATTATGGGATTCTATGCATTATGGGATTCTATAGCCTGCATGAATCCCTCCATCACGAAATTGCTAAATACCTATTCCGACTCTATTGGGCCGGGGAGGGTGATAGACAGAAGTATCACATGGTGTGATGGTCTGAGATCTGCAAGCCCAAAGGCCATGGAGGCCTTGGGGTAATTTCATCTAAACAGATGAATATTGCACTTCTATCTAAGTGGCTATGGCGCATTGAAATGGGTGACGGTGGACTTTGGCTGACTATTATCCGCGCAAAATATTTGCGTGGACAACTTCTGGCCTTCGCCTCTACAATGGGAGGATCCCGGTTTTGGCAATCGGTTGTCCAATTGATGCTGATATTACGTATTGGAACCTCGATTAGTGTGGGGTCGGGGGTCCAATACCCTATTCTGCATGAATCGATGGTCCGGAGCCCGACCGTTCGCGGAACGGTTTCGTGCTTTATTCTCGATCTGCACTCGCCCACAGCTTACGACGGGGGCTGCTTTAGATGACCTAGGCTCTATAGCCTTCCGTCGCACTTTTGGGGCCATTGAACAGGCGCAGTGGGAGGAACTACTTGAGTGCATCGCCTTGCACCCCCCCTCCCTCCAACCTGACGCCCTTTCATGGCACCTCGAGCCAAGTGGCATGTTCTCCAAGAAGTCCTTATATCGGGCCATTGTGGCCACTCCCGGTCCTACCGAACTCACGGTGATATGGGAGATTAAACTACCAATGAAGATTTGTATCTTCCTTTGGCAGTGGGTTCGTGGCCGCCTACCTTCGGGTACGGAGGTGCGCAAGCGTAACGGCCTTGGAGACGGGCTTTGCCCTATATGTGGTGTCCCGGAAGACTCCAATCATATTTTCTTCCGTTGCCCGGCAGCTCGATTCCTTTGGAGCTGCTTCTCGGAAGTGGTTGGAGGAAATTGATGCCATGACAATCTCCCGGATATGTTCGGGGAGATCCTTAGTCTCCCCTATTCTAGGCATGCCTCCCTTTGGGTTGCCATGGGCACCCTTGCGTGGACCCTTTGGAACAGCCGCAATAAATTAGTCATCGAACGCGTCATTCCTTGCCGTGTAACTGACGCAATCTACAAAATGTGTGGCTTCTTACAGCTATGGAGACCGCTTAGCAAGCGGCGCGACCAAGATGCCATTGACGCAATCATCACTGGTCTTCGCTCCACTGCATCCGCGTTGGCGCCGCCACCCCCACCACCACCCCCGAGCCGGATTAGCATCTAGATGTCTCTTCTTTGTTTGGGGCTTGTTATGTTGTACCCCCAGCCACACTTGTTAACTTTTCTTCCCTCTACCTTTTCTTGAACTTAAACCTGGATTGTTGTTGGATGTTGTTGGATGCTTGGTGCCGTTGCTTTATAATATAAAGCGGGAGAAAACCCTTTTTCGTAAAATGCACCCTTGCTTTTATCGCCACCCGCTATTGTTGAGACTGTTAAAACTCCAGCCATGTTTGCATATCTACCAGAAAACTAACAAATCATATGGCTTCATACTCCCTCCGTTCTTGAAAGAGTGTACTTCCAACTTTGTTGTAAAGTCAAAAAAATTTATGTTTGACTGTATTTATACAATAATAGACCAACATTTATGCCATCAAATTAGTAGCATTAGATTCATTATGATAAAATATATTTTTGTCATGTACCTGTTTGATTTCACAAGCATTGACATATTTTTGCACAAACTTGGTCAAACTTTGAGATAGTTTGACCCTCCAACAAAGTTGAAAGTACACTCTTTCAAGAATGGAGGGAGTATGTATGAAGAGAGGATATTTCAAAAAAGCAAACCCATTTTTTGAACAGTCCATTTTTTCATGTATTTGTATTTTTTTTATATCTCACATACAAGCGCGTATATTGATGAAATCTCGCACAACTATACTACACTTCTAGATGTGCATGTACAAAAAATTTCCGAATTTTTTGAGTCATAAACTTTTTTATTTAACTTGAAAAAAATGGCTCATAGTGACCGTGGTTCAGATGGACTTTTCAGGCTGTAGGGGCTCTCGTAGGATCAAAACAAAAAGAAGTAGATTGCTTAAGAGCATCTCCAACAGCTCACAAAAAAGAGTGAATTGCAAAAAACCACCACATTTGAAGTTCTCATCCAGAATTGCCACCACATTTCTTGAGCGCCCCAAAGATCCACCTCTTTTCTTGTTAAATTTCTCAATTAACACTGATGATTGTTCTAGGCCAAATTAATCTGATTTCTGACAGCTGGGGCCCACTGGTCAGGTCCATGTGGCACTATATGGTCAACATAAACGGTATTCATTGTTAACTAGAAGGAGGGCCCACCTGTCACGGTCTTATCCATCCTTGTCCACCTGCTCTCCTTCCCTGCTGCACCTCTCTCCTGCCCGCATGCACCCGCCGCCATGGGTTGCCGCCGTGTTGCTTGCCACCGACGCATACTCTGCTGCTGCTTCTCACCGACGACTCGCCCCAGCACACGCCCGAGGCCACCCACCACCTGCGCTTCTCTGTGGGCAGCGGAGACGGCGCTGCTGCCCCCTTGAGCAGCGCGACCCGAGCTGCTCCGCGGCCGCGCCACGGCTGCCACCCGAGTGCCCACTGCGTGCTTCCGCCCACGTCGTGCTCGTCACCGTCCATGGAAGCGACTCCCGCCGCCGCCATCCGGATCCAGTGCGATGAGGGATACGTGGACGCCGCCGCGAACAGCCACTGGAACGACCCAAGCGCACGACGACAGCTTCGGCGCCACACAGATGGCCGGCTCCCGGAGCGGTGAGGAGGAAGAGCTGGTGGCGCTAACGGCGGTCCAACTCGTCATTGGGATCATGGCGGTGAGCTCACCACTGCTGTCCTCCTCGCATAGCCGCCATGAACCGTGCCTTCACCCACAGACGCGGTGGTGCCGAACGAGGATCAGTAGCGCAGTGCAGGTGGTGGTCAAGCCCATCGGAGCATCGGGTACGATGAGCAGGTCCTCATCGCCGCGCTCCTGATGCCATAGCCTGCTGCTCCGGTGGCGCACTGGACCTGCACACAAAGGTGCTATAGGGCTCCAATAACACTTTTCTGGTTATTGGGGATGCACGTTCTAACAGTCCCCAATAAATCTCCCCCAAAATTGATTTTTCTTTAAACTTGCACATAAACTGCATACACATTGGCCATTCTATCAACATAATAATTAAAATAATGATATTTTTAGATTCAGATTCAAATAATCAAACATTATTTAAAATGCACAATGTATGAAATTAGATTCAAAATTCAAGTACAAATTCAAATTTGAAACTGTATATGGTCCAATTGATTAGAGTAAACAAAACATATGCTTGAAATCTCAAATAATGGTCCAATTTATTGTCCATGGAGTGTCCACAAATGCTCAATTGTTCATGCCCTACGCGGTTTTCGATTTGTCAATGCACTTCAAGAAATCTCTGCAGTAATTCTTGAAGATGTTCTGCATCGCACAAGGGAGAGCAGAGGTTTGTTCGCTGGCACGTGCTCCGGGCCGGGCTCCCCGGCCAGTCCGTTCATTGAATCGTGGGTGCCAACTGATCGATGGAGTTCGTTGCCTCCTTGGCACGTGATCCTAGTCACACAGGCCCACACGGCCGTGATTCAACGAGAAAATTCATTTTGCTCTCTCTCTCACACACACACACCAGCTGCTATCTCATTTATCCTCTTGCAATCCTTTCCATCATTTAATTATCTGTATCCAAACAAGAATATGTAATGAAACAGACCAAGCAGTGGTTGGTTGTTCAATGTACAAGAAATTATATTAACTACCAAGCCTAATATCCAAACAATAATCACAGTGGTAAAGGTGGGTTGAATATCGGCAGATCAACAAGGTAGTTCTCCACTTTCGACTCAGGTATCACCTTCTTGTAGAAGACCGCCAAGACGCAAATCATGTTCACGTTGTTCATGTACA